>NC_133325.1:206385214-206560214 GCF_042186555.1 Aquarana catesbeiana | reverse complement strand
TCTCCCCCAGCACAGCACATCTCCCCCAGCACAGCACATCTCCCTCAGCACAGCACATCTCCCCCAGCACAGCACATCTCCCTCAGCACAGCACATCTCCCCCAGCAGAGCACATCTCCCACATCACATCACCCCCAGCAGAGCACATCTCCCCCAGCAGAGCACATCTCCCCCAGCAGAGCACATCTCCCCCAGCAGAGCACATCTCCCACATCACATCACCCCCAGCAGAGCACATCTCCCACATCACATCACCCCCAGCAGAGCACATCTCCCACATCACATCTCCCCCAGCAGAGCACATCTCCCACATCACATCACCCCCAGCAGAGCACATCTCCCACATCACATCACCCCCAGCAGAGCACATCTCCCACATCACATCACCCCCAGCAGAGCACATCTCCCACATCACATCACCCCCAGCAGAGCACATCTCCCACATCACATCACCCCCAGCAGAGCACATCTCCCACATCACATCACCCCCAGCAGAGCACATCTCCCACATCACATCACCCCCAGCAGACCACATCTCCCACATCACATCACCCCCAGCAGAGCACATCTCCCACATCACATCACCCCCAGCAGAGCACATCTCCCACATCACATCACCCCCAGCAGAGCACATCTCCCACATCACATCACCCCCAGCAGAGCACATCTCCCACATCACATCACCCCCAGCAGAGCACATCTCCCACATCACATCACCCCCAGCAGAGCACATCTCCCACATCACATCACCCCCAGCAGAGCACATCTCCCACATCACATCACCCCCAGCAGAGCACATCTCCCCCAGCACATCACCCCCAGCAGAGCACATCTCCCCCAGCACAGCACATCTCCCCCAGCACAGCACATCTCCCCCAGCACAGCACATCTCCCCCAGCACAGCACATCTCCCCCAGCACAGCACATCTCCCCCAGCACAGCACATCTCCCTCAGCACAGCACATCTCCCCCAGCACAGCACATCTCCCTCAGCACAGCACATCTCCCCCAGCACAGCACATCTCCCCCAGCACAGCACAGTACATCTCCCCCAGCACAGCACATCTCCCCCAGCAGAGCACATCTCCCCCAGCAGAGCACATCTCCCCCAGCAGAGCACATCTCCCACATCACATCTCCCCCAGCAGAGCACATCTCCCCCAGCAGAGCACATCTCCCCCAGCAGAGCACATCTCCCACATCACATCTCCCCCAGCAGAGCACATCTCCCACATCACATCTCCCCCAGCAGAGCACATCTCCCACATCACATCTCCCCCAGCAGAGCACATCTCCCACATCACATCTCCCCCAGCAGAGCACATCTCCCACATCACATCACCCCCAGCAGAGCACATCTCCCACATCACATCACCCCCAGCAGAGCACATCTCCCCCAGCAGAGCACATCTCCCCCAGCAGAGCACATCTCCCACATCACATCACCCCCAGCAGAGCACATCTCCCAAATCACATCACCCCCAGCAGAGCACATCTCCCACATCACATCACCCCCAGCAGAGCACATCTCCCACATCACATCACCCCCAGCAGAGCACATCTCCCCCAGCAGAGCACATCTCCCACATCACATCTCCCCCAGCAGAGCACATCTCCCACATCACATCTCCCCCAGCAGAGCACATCTCCCACATCACATCACCCCCAGCAGAGCACATCTCCCACATCACATCTCCCCCAGCACAGCACATCTCCCCCAGCACAGCACATCTCCCCCAGCACAGCACATCTCCCTCAGCACAGCACATCTCCCCCAGCACAGCACATCTCCCTCAGCACAGCACATCTCCCCCAGCACAGCACATCTCCCCCAGCACAGCACAGTACATCTCCCCCAGCACAGCACATCTCCCCCAGCAGAGCACATCTCCCCCAGCAGAGCACATCTCCCCCAGCAGAGCACATCTCCCACATCACATCTCCCCCAGCAGAGCACATCTCCCCCAGCAGAGCACATCTCCCCCAGCACAGCACATCTCCCACATCACATCTCCCCCAGCAGAGCACATCTCCCACATCACATCTCCCCCAGCAGAACACATCTCCCACATCACATCTCCCCCAGCAGAGCACATCTCCCACATCACATCTCCCCCAGCAGAGCACATCTCCCACATCACATCACCCCCAGCAGAGCACATCTCCCACATCACATCACCCCCAGCAGAGCACATCTCCCCCAGCAGAGCACATCTCCCCCAGCAGAGCACATCTCCTACATCACATCACCCCCAGCAGAGCACATCTCCCAAATCACATCACCCCCAGCAGAGCACATCTCCCACATCACATCACCCCCAGCAGAGCACATCTCCCACATCACATCACCCCCAGCAGAGCACATCTCCCCCAGCAGAGCACATCTCCCACATCACATCTCCCCCAGCAGAGCACATCTCCCACATCACATCTCCCCCAGCAGAGCACATCTCCCACATCACATCACCCCCAGCAGAGCACATCTCCCACATCACATCACCCCCAGCAGAGCACATCTCCCACATCACATCACCCCCAGCAGAGCACATCTCCCACATCACATCACCCCCAGCACAGCACATCTCTACCAGCACAGCACATCGCCCACAGCACATCACCCCCAGCACAGCACCTTACCCTCAGCACAGCACATCACCCCCAGCACATACCGCTCTCAAGTAGCTGCTTGCTGCACTAACTTCCACGAGAAACGATGGCGCTGCTATGGACGCTATAGTCGCTATAGTGACACTGGCAAAACAAATCCACTTTGCCCTCATTTAAAATGGCGCCGGCCGTCGCCGCCGTCCTACATCGCGTCATTTCCGGTTTGGAAATAACGCGATACTACGGCCCAGCGGCCTGTTGCCTCCTTGGATTGATAAAAAAACATCTCCCAGGATGCATAGCGAACGGGGGCGGCCGCGGCCACAACCAGGAAGTGGAAACCAGATGAACAATAAAACTGTGATTTAAAAAAAAAAAAAAAAAAAAAAATGCCAAATGTGATTAAGGGGACAAAGAAGCATTGAATGCAGAGGACATGAAAAAGAGGGTGGAACTCCACTTTAACATATCTAAACAGTTACATATGAATAAAATATGTAATTGTTTACTCTAAAAGGGTTAAAATCCCAAAATAATTCAAACTATCTTCATCAATACCAAAGTTATTAACAGTACCTTTCTAACTGAATTATTTAGCCTAGGGCAAGACTAACCATATACAACCACCCTGGAATAAATAATTTCAACAAAAACTATATTCTGCACTCCAATTAATGAAACATCATTTTGATGTCTTTTGACATAGCACTTCTCTCCTGTAAGCGGAAGATCCGTGTACCCCCATTAGCCCTCCTCATTCTCCCAACCATATTATGTGGGAGTGTGACGAAGGCACTTATTCTCCTGAGAGAGATATTTATTCTCTTTTACGGGTAAATTGTGATTACTTGCAAAAAATAATTTATACAATGTATCATCTAATCTCATATGTTTTTTATTTACTCTTTACTCCAGAATTCACTGGTTTCTTTTCTATCTATTCATCTCTTCAGTCCACACAGGTTGATCTGCGCAGTCAGCTCTGCATAACAAAAAGTAAGTCAAAACTATTTGATCTATTGCCATGGCACCACTGAATATACTTTCCCTGAATGTTCAGGGAATAAATGTCCCTCAAAAAAGGACCAAAGCCTTCCGTACTTTCCATAACAAGAAGGCTCACATAGTATGCCTCCAAGAAACACACTTCACCAAAGATTCTACTCCAAAATATATTTCTCCTTTTAATCAACAAATTTACACGGCTTCTGCCTGTACCAAGCAAAGGGGAACTCTAATTGCATTTCACCGATCCACACCATTCACCTTATCATCAGAAATTAAAGACCCAGAAGGTAGATACCTGATACTCATGGGTTATTTAATGGATACAGCAATCACTGTGATTTCCTACTACGCTCCTAACAAACAACCTACACCATTCCTCTCACATATATTACAAGTGATTAATACACACAAAATAGGAACAGTGATAATGTGTGGGGATTCGAACCAGGTCCTCCTCCCATTTCTAGATAAATCACCTTTTACACCATCCAAAATAACCTCTAGATTACCTTTTTCTCAACTTCTTTCCAAATACAATCTGGTAGATTCATGGAGAGAAAGTAACCCAATGAAAAAGAAATTCACTTATTTCTCGCACCCTCATCAAACCTTCACCAGAATAGATCATATTTTTCTAACAATAGGAATGATACCAGAAATTATTGCATCAGATATAATTCCGATTCCGTGGTCTGACCATAATGCAGTATACACTACTATAGCCTCAGCCATACCAAAAGCGCATGACCCAACGTGGTACTTACCGGACATAATGCTCAAACACCCACTACATCAGATGGCCATTGAACAAGCTTTAAAGGAATACATATCAATTAATAATACAACAGACATCTCCCCAATAACACTGTGGGAAGCTCATAAGCCTGTCTTGCGTGGTACAATACAAAGACAAATGGCACTATTTAAACGGGAACGCAAAAATCTAGCAAAAATACTAGAACTCAATTTTAATGCAGCCTACATATCATTTCAAGATAATCCATCTCAGAGTACAAAATCTCATCTGGAAAAATCTAGATTGGAATACGATCTATTTCTCACTGAGTCAGTTGATAAATCCCTCAAACGCTCCAAACACAATTTCTACATGAATACAAACAAACCAGGTACATATTTGGCTCGGGCATTAAATTCAACTAACAAATCTTTCAAACCAATACGTTTGAAATTATCAAAAAATGTTTACACTTGTAATCCAGTTAAAATAGTCCATAAATTTCACTCACATCTCGCAACTTTATACAAGACAAACAATGAATTTAATCCTACAGAGGCTGAATCCTTCTTCTCAAAAATAACCTTACCTGAGTTATCTCAGAATCAAAAAAGCAGTTTGGATGAGCCTATAACTATAGATGAAGTTGCTAACGCCATAAAAGACCTAAAATTTAACAAAAGACCAGGCCCAGACGGCTACTCGGCTTTATACTATAAAACATTCTCAGAAATACTCTCTCCCATTCTCACTGAAACTTTTAACAAACTTCTAGATGGACATTCTTTTCGGCAAGAAACACTAACGGCAATTGTTTGTATGATCCCAAAACCCCTTTCTGATGATACTTCCTGTGTGAATTATCGGCCTATCTCTCTGTTAAACCTCGATATTAAATTATTAGCAAAAATAATAGCAAAACGCCTCAATAGCATTATAGGAAAATTAATACATAGAGATCAAGTAGGCTTCATGCCAAATAGACAGGCAGGCGATAATATACGCAGGGCAGTGTTATTGGCACATATTGCTAAAAAACGGAAAATCCCTTTATGTTTTCTATCTCTCGATATTAAGAGGGCATTTGACACAGTATCCTGGCAATATATGCAATATTCATTACAAAAATGGGGTTTTGGACCCCACTTTTTAACATGGATCAAAGCATTATATAATAAACCCAAAGCCTATATAAAATATGCTGGATACAAATCTGAAGCCTTTAATATCGAAAGAGGTACCCGACAGGGTTGCCCATTATCTCCCTTATTATTTGCCCTTATACTCAAACCCATGGCCCAATACATCAGAACAAACCAAACTATAACTGACATTGAAGTAGGAGGTATTACACACAAATTATGTATATTTGCAGACGATATATTACTTTTTCTATCATCACCACAGGTCTCTGGTCCTAACTTAATACCAGCTCTTGATGGATTTGCAGCCCTATCCGGCCTTATGATTAATCCTAAGAAATGCCTAGTGCTTAATATTTCACTCACAAACATGGAATTGATCCCGGCTAGGGCTGCACTCCCATTCACATGGGCAGAAAAATCAATCCCATATCTTGGAATTCATTTAACAGCATCTCATTCTGACTTATTCTCAACCAATTATCCTCCTGTATTAAGACAGATCACAAATCTAATAAAACAATGGTCGCAACTTCCTTTATCCTGGATGGGGAAGATTAATGCAATCAAAATGACTATTCTACCCAAATTGCTTTATCTATTCAGAGTCCTCCCTATTCCAATTCCTTCCTATTTTTTGAGAATAGTACAAAAAAGAGCAACTTCGTTTATATGGGGCTCTTCTAAACCACATATACCTATACACACACTACATCTTCCCAAAAATAAAGGAGGCCTGGGATACCCTAATTTTACTAACTACTACAGAGCAGCACATTTGGCCAGTCTGTCCAAATACCATGCAAAACAGGAAATCCCATTATGGGTATTTATAGAGGCTTCAGAAAATGACCCTCTATTAATATCAAATTTATTATGGCTTGATCCTAAAGACCGCTTTAAAATTCATAATCCCATAACTAAACACTTCTTATCTCTCTGGGATAAACTAAAAACCAAATATCAGTTACAATCTCCACACAATCCTCTCCTTTCTTTTATCAGAAATCCAGCCTTTTATCCGGCATGGATCTACCCAAATTCTTTTAAAGCTTGGACAACATCAGGCATTCAGACACTAAATGACTTCATAGCATCTAAATCATTCCTTTCATTCCCATCGCTTAGAGAAAAATATGATCTACCAAAATCTGAGATATTTAGATATCTCCAAATCAAAAATTTCTATACACCATTCCTAAAGGGGGATACACCATTATCCCAATTATCCATTTTTGAATCAATCTGTACAAAAGATCCATTTGCTAAAGGTACAATTTCATCACTTTATAATCAATTATATGGAGTAGCAAATCTTAATAGACCCTCTTACGTTCAGAGGTGGGAGGAGGACCTGGGACGAACTTTAGAAGACACGGACTGGTCTAACATATGGCTCACATCTAAGTCATCTTCACCCAACATCTTAGCACTGGAGACAAATTATAAAGTCCTAACTCGCTGGTACCTTGTACCCGCTAGAGTGGCAAAATATTCACCTAATACCTCAGCTCTTTGTTTTCAAGGATGCCCAGAAATAGGTACATATTTACACATATGGTGGACGTGCCCAGTAATCCAAACCTTCTGGAAGGAAGTCTTCGTGATTGCATCTAAAATATTTAAAAAAATAATACAACCAGATCCATATTTAACTTTACTTAATCTAAAACTGGAATGGTTAACACTCTCTCAATTCAAACTAATGATCCAACTAATAACGACTGCAAAACAAACAGTGGCCAAGGCATGGAAATCTCCTACATTGGTACTAGCAGAAACAATTCACAGAATGAATAATACAATGTCCCATGCTAAGATGGTAGCCATCGATCAAAATCAAATTCCAAAATTTGAAAAACTTTGGCATCCTTGGATAAAACAACAGTTCCTGTCAAACTTCAATGACTCTGTCCTGTTGCCATGGTAACAGATTAAATGACTTACAGAGACACCCATTCTAAGGCTTCAAAGAGAACTAAAAAGAATAATAAACTGACGAGCGGGACAACCTTGTGGACCATACCTCTATCTTTCAACCCTTTTTCTTCTTTCTCTTTCCTTTTCTCCACCTTACGATTAAAGCTCATTATCAGAATTTATTTGACCTATATACACTCTATTTGTAAACAATATGTATAGTAGGTATAAATCATTTAAATACCTACAAAAGTAACTAAGGAAATTATATATTTCTTTAATTTAGGTTTACGTGAACCCAATGTTTAATATTTGAAATTTCATGATATTTACCTATATAAACCCTACTGTAAAACAATGAGCTTACTTTATAGATCCTTGTAAACTTACTTTATGTATCTTTATAACATTGTATACTCAATAAACTTCTTTTGACAAGGAATTAAGTAAGGGAATGAAGGGTAAGGGACCCTCAAAAATGCCCAGCGCAAGAGGAGCGCTATATATGAACCAAAGGTGCGGTTCCGCCTATACTGAGCCCCTAGATTAATGGTTAGAGTAGACAGGGATCCACAATGGGTAACTGGGTTACCAAAGGCCATAGGGACTAAGAATCATGCAGAATAAACAGCTAGAGAAACAGCTATCTATGTGAGCAGGATGGATCAAGGGTGACATTAACACTAGACAGAAAGTGACATTTTCATGTTAAGTTGTGGGATGAATTTGGGGTCAAGCACTACAACTATTAGAGTCAGAAACAGAGAAATGAGAGTTAAAACAGAATACTTTATATGTTGTCAGAGAGGGAAGATGGGATGAGTACTCTGGCTGCCCATCTGATCATAGAAGCTAGATATAAAAGATATCTGATCAAAATAAGGAAAGCAGAATTTAGGCAGGGAAATATTAATGAGAGTTAAAAGAAATTGAGAGAATGATATGCATGTGTTTTGTACAAATGGGAAAAATGTAAGCGATTTTAGAGAGATATTGGTGTGTGTGCGAATGCTGGGAGCTTTAGTTCTATCCCTTGTGTGTGTCATGTATGCAGATGTGACCCCCTCCTTTGCGCTCTCATGAAAGAAATGTGGCTGGGATGAGAGGTTAGTGATAAGCTGGAAGGACAACATGCCAATTTCTGTTTTTTAGACAAAACATTTATAACAAAATGTGCCGGGTTAACGAATCTAATGGTAAACAATGTGATCACAATTATTTTTTGAATCTGTTTTCCAAACATGGTAAAATGAAGGTTACATTTAACCGTGTATTACACAAATTGAATATCCTTTGATAGTGGAAACAGTGCATTTAAAAAAGGGAAATTAAGTAAAATTAAGTAATAATGAGTATTAATTTCTAATATGAGTTTAACAATTTTATTAATATAGATATATTGAAACTGGTTTAGACAACCTTTGGTTGGAAATGAAATCCAGGTTATTGGGGAAATTTGTAAAAATGGGATTAGTTTAGATTAAGATAACAATTTTGTAATTTTACATTTATACAATAAGCCCTTATTGAGAGAAAAAACGATTAAGATGAGGTTGTTATTAATAACTTGATGTGCGGTCCATGATGTAAGAGTAATAATAAATAAAATTTAAATATAACAGACCCATCACATCAAGTCCACACACCCTGTTAGGATAGATGCCACCTGCAGCCAGTTGTTTTATAGTTTTTGATGCTTTCTGGTCCATCATACAGATTGCTGGTCCTTTTGTTTTTATTTATTTTTATTTTTGAAATCCAAAGCAGAATATGTGGATTGTAAAATGATGTGCCCCTTTTTCTTGTAAGTACAGTGGTATAAGCAGAAGAATAGTTTTGGATTTATGGACATCTCTCCATGACCGCAGTGTATTGTTATCATTTATTATAATATTGCCAGGAAGAAGTTGTCTTTTGAAAAATGAAACTGGAGTTCTTACACAAACAGCGTGATAGAAAACAAGCCATTGTAATATATTTATGTAGCTGGACCCAGTAATGAAGGGTTCATCCCGATATATCAGAGCTGTAGCTTTTATGCAAAGGTGCTATTAGACAAAGTTAGATATTGTTTTGGTCAATGGTCCGACGTTCTGTGCAGCAAATATACAGCTAACTAAATGTTTGTCTAATGAAAGGTTTAAAATATGAGTTTGTTTATGTACAAATCTAACAATGAAAAATGCGTACATTTGAATCCAGACACCTTATTGCCTCTATTGGAGGAGGCTGGAGACAAAGGAAGACACATGTGTTAAATTGATGACGTAGGAATCAGTTGCTGTGAGCCCAGTGCGGGACACACTCCCTGAAGACCCAGATATTTTATTTTTTGTAGATTTGAGTATGCAGTTTATCACCCAGAAGGATACTCTGTATTCAAAGTCATTGGATCCTTTTTCCCCAGCTCAAGAAGCAGAGCTCCATGTTTTAGCAAAGCCTGTGAGCTACAAAAAGAGTGTATATTTATATAGATAGTCGAGATATAGAGAGCTTTTGGTTCCATTTGAAGGGCCAGAAGTTTGTTTTTACTTCAGCAGGTAAACCAATAAAGCATGTCAAGTTAATTTGATTGGCTGTTTTCAGCCTTCCAGCTACTTGCTGAGGTAGCCATATTAACTTTCACACATGGAAGCAGACCAGGCGACTAAGGATGCTGCATTTACAGCCCCGGACACTTGATGGGTCTGTGCAACTCACAGATTCCACCCTAGTTCTGGCCCAGTATAGCTGGGATTAATAATTCAACTTTAAGGACCCCAGAACGAGAAGAACAAGTGGTCCACAGGGGGCAACTTCTTATGAAACAGTACTTTGGAAAAGGTGATCATTTATGTCTGCCAGCCACTCTTTTCCCTCCAGCTTGACACATGGACCGTGTCATCAGTCACAAGCAGTTATGGCTGCCTTAGTAAATGAGCGTGGGATAGAGCCAGGGTTCACCACAGTTGTTTTACTAACATACCACTTCTTGTTTTACCTGTTACCAAAGGTGTTACCAAAAGCTGAACATCCCTTCCAGAGATTACAAAAAAGATATATCCAGATGCCCAAGTCAGGATCATACAAGTATGCATTTTGTCTGTATGGACATGTTTTTTGGATGTCCAGTGGCAAATGCTACTGCAAAGGCCACAGTAAAAAGTGTTGTCAGAAGTAGTTTGTAAATATAGAGTGCCAGAAAGTACAGAGAGTAACAGAGGAAATCATTTTTATAGGAGAGTCTATACTAGAAGTTTTGAGGTTTTATTTTTACACCCCCTACTGTCTACAATATAGCGGACAAAGTAGAGTAAGAAACTAGAAAACTTTTGCCTGAATGTTTTCTTATATTTTATCAAGCCTCTAAGGGGGATGTTGGACTCTTTCCCTATGGGATTTGGTTTGGTTTGGGAGTTACTCACTTGCTTATATTTTGTCTCAGCAGCTGAAGTCCTCCATTCGGATCTCACGGAGAATGTTGATGATCTTTTAAGGTTTTTTACAAACTCATTTATGTGTTTTCTCCCCAATTCCAGATCCTAAAAGTTTGGAAGGATCTAAAACTAAAGCCAGGTGACTTTTGGATTGTTAAGAGACATTTATATATAAGGAAATGTTTGGAGACTCAATACAGCATCTAGTTCATGTACAGTTTTTGCAAAACTTGAAGGAAAAGTCACCTGGATCCACACCAGACACTGCAAAAATGACTAAATTAAAGAAATCTCTGTGTTTGATTTGTTTCCCTCTTGTGATCACAGTCTAGGGTACTTTTTGATTCAATTACTTTAATTGTAAGGGATATATATATATATATTTGAAAAGTAGTTCAGCCATGTTGAAGTCATATTTGTCTTTTGTACGTCTTCCATTTTATGTAGAATTGTCTGTGTTTACATATGCTGATAAGTCAGCATGCCCACAATTCAGCTAGAAGGCCATTCTGGCCACAGGAGTGTACAGCCAGTACTCTGTAAATATGTCTTATCAATCATTTGTTTTTCACAATGAAAAGTCATTTGGTAATGAAAAAGTTGCTCAGCTATTATTTTCTCCACAATGGAGTTTTTTGCTTCTTTGGCCAGGACTACCTCCACCTAAGCGTGTGGAGGTTCCAGGTTAAAGGTGATAGCAGGTATGGTTAGTGATCAAAATATTGATCAAAAGAGGGGAGACTGTAATGGAAATTTGTAAGTTCTGTATATAATTGTATTGTATTTTGTATGTATTGCACGCTGCCCTCACTGTGCACACAGCACTAATAATGTTTTCAGTAAATGTTTACATTCTTTCGAGTCCTGATTAGAATTAGCCTGCCTATGTAACGCCCCTTGTTACCATAAATGTACAATTGTAATATTAATGTGATACCTACGTAATCATGTGCATAAAAACCTTCAATTGCGTCATAATAAAGCAGAACAGTTATTTGGAAAGATGCTGAGTGTATCTTTTGTGTCTGTTCCCTACTGCAGTAGTTATTATTAATTTGAACCACTAATCAATATGAGGATAGGAGTTGCCTATCATCAATTTAACCGAGTCACACATATATGGTAGTGCGGACTATGAACTTTGGTCTGAATAATCTCATCAAAAATGGCCGCCGTAGTAAGATGTAGATAACACATATATGGTAGTGGGGACTATGAACTTTGGTCTGAATAATCTCATCAAAAATGGCCGCCATAGTAATATGTAGATAACACATATATAGTAGTGCGGACTATAGATTTCCGTCTGAATAATCTCATCAAATGGCCGCAGGAGGCACATATAGTACAGACACTGATGGTCTTCGGTCTGCAATATCTTACCAAAAATGGCCGTCGCAACTAATAACCACCACAATTACACAGGTCACGGTGCATTATACAAAGGAGGTGAGGCAAGCACGAATATACGATCCAGATGACGTCAGAGTGACAAAACGCGTAGGGAAGGGTCAGCATACGTTTTTGCATCATTTCCGGTCGTCGGCGCTAGTGTCAGCATCAAATGCTTTACTATTTTTTGTATTGAATGTGAGTACCTTTTCACGTTTTTTAATGGAATAAACAGTTTAAATAGTATCACACTATTGGGATTCCTCTCTCCTTTGTATGGTATATGATATATGATTGGAGGACTACCTGTGAAGCTCTGGTGAACTCCATGCCCAAGAGGGTTAAGGCAGTGCTGGAAAATAATGGTGGGCACACAAAATAATTTGGGCCCAATTTGAACATTTTCACTTAGGGGTGTACTCACTTTTGTTGCCAGCGGTTTAGACATTAATGACTGTGTATCACGTACCTGGTAGAAGAGCCTGAATGGGTGCAGGAAGGATCGAAGTCAGGAACAAGCCGGGTCAAGCCAGATCAACAGTGCAGGTGCCAGGGAGGAAACCGCAGATTGGTCATTGGACAAGCCGAGGTCGGTACAGGCAGAGTTCAAGGGGAGGTTTAAAGACAAGGCAGGTAGACAGCAGGAATCAGGATACAGGTTCACAGGATACTGGATACTCAGGAGCTGAAGACAAAGCAGCACCGGACCAGGTACTGGCTGGACTTAACTAGATTGCTTGGCGCCAACGTGGGTGCGCACTACTGCATGCGCTGGTGCACGCGGGTGTGCGCAAGTGCCGATCGCGCACGAGGATGTGCAACGGCTGCTGTTTGCGCTCCTGTTCGCTCATGCGCCAAAGCCCAGTTTCTGTGTGCAACAGGAATGTGCATTCTTCTGTGCCTTAGAAGTCTTCTGGGGGAACGAGGCTGTCTGCTGATGGGTGCATCCTGACACTGTGTGTTGAGTTATTTTGAGGGAACAGCAAATTTACACTGTTATACATCCCAAATGATTGTAAAATGACGTAAAAAATGCAAAAAATGTGACAATAGTGAAAATAGTGAATAATAAAATTGATAAGTAATAAGCTTATATAATGGTGGGCTTGAATCCCCCCCCCCCCCCAAAAAAGGGACAGATCACTTACATATAAAAACATGCGTTACAATTAAGTAAATTATATCGGGGATCGGCCAGTCTTGAGAGTGCTACACAGTGGCAGATACTGTGAATGCTTCACACCCCAAGAGGAGGAGAAAATTCCGGTGAGTGCAGCCACAATAAGAGCACGGATAAGACACGTATGCTCTGATCACCTTTGAAAAGTGGAATATATCAGCGCTATTTCTCACCAGCACAGAAGCACTTTATTGCACACAATTTAAAAAGTGGGACTATAATTTACTTAATTGTAACGCATGTTTTTATATGTAAGTGATCTGTCCCTTTTTTGGGGGGGGGGGGGGGATTCAAGCCCACCATTATATAAGCTTATTACTTATCAATTTTATTATTCACTATTTTCACTATTGTCACATTTTTTGCATTTTTTACGTCATTTTACAATCATTTGGGATGTATAACAGTGTAAATTTGCTGTTCCCTCAAAATAACTCAACACACAGTGTCAGGATGCACCCATCAGCAGACAGCCTCGTTCCCCCAGAAGACTTCTAAGGCACAGAAGAATGCACATTCCTGTTGCACACAGAAACTGGGCTTTGGCGCATGAGCGAACAGGAGCGCAAACAGCAGCCGTTGCACATCCTCGTGCGCGATCGGCACTTGCGCACACCCGCGTGCACCAGCGCATGCAGTAGTGCGCACCCACGTTGGCGCCAAGCAATCTAGTTAAGTCCAGCCAGTACCTGGTCCGGTGCTGCTTTGTCTTCAGCTCCTGAGTATCCAGTATCCTGTGAACCTGTATCCTGATTCCTGCTGTCTACCTGCCTTGTCTTTAAACCTCCCCTTGAACTCTGCCTGTACCGACCTCGGCTTGTCCAATGACCAATCTACGGTTTCCTCCCTGGCACCTGCACTGTTGATCTGGCTTGACCCGGCTTGTTCCTGACTTCGATCCTTCCTGCACCCAGTATCCGATTTGACCTGCCGTGTATGACCCTGCTTGCCTGACTTCGCTACTTGCTGCTGTCATCTGCACCTGCTGCCACCTGCTGGTCTTCTGCTGAAGCTTTCCTGTGTCTTCTCCAGCATGATCAGGACCAGCCGCCCTGCTGCCACCAAGGACTTTCTGGCACTCGTGCGACTCTGTACTTTGGTGCCTTCTGTTTACTCTATCAGGGGCCCTAAGTCAGAGTGGTAAGGGAGGCCTTACTCGTCCATTCAGGCTCTTCTACCAGGTACGTGATACACAGTCATTAATGTCTAAACCGCTGGCAACAAAAGTGAGTACACCCCTAAGTGAAAATGTTCAAATTGGGCCCAAATTATTTTGTGTGCCCACCATTATTTTCCAGCACTGCCTTAACCCTCTTGGGCATGGAGTTCACCAGAGCTTCACAGGTTGCCACTGGAGTCCTCTTCCACTTCTCCATGACGACATCACAGAGCTGGTGGATGTTAGAGTCCTTGCGCTCCTCCACCTTTCATTTGAGGATGCCCCACAGATAGGGTTTAGGTCTGGAGACATGCTTGGCCAGTCCATCACCTTTACCCTCTGCTTCTTTAACAAGGCAGTGGTCATCTTGGAGGTGTGTTTGGGGTCGTTATCATGAATACTATGGAATACTGCCCTGCGGCCCAGTCTCTGATGGGAGGGGATAATGCAATGCTTCAGTATGTCACAATACATGTTGGCATTCATGGTTCCCTCAATAAACTGTAGCTCCCCAGTGCTGGCAGCACTGATGCAGCTCCAGACCATGACACTTCCACCACCATGCTTGACTGTAGGCAAGACACAATTGTCTTTGTACTCCTCCCCTGGTTGCCTCCACACATGCTTGACACCATCTGAACCCAATAAGTTTATCTTGGTCTCATCAGACCACAGGACATGGTTACAGTAATCCTTGTCCTTAGTCTGCATGTCTTCAGCAAACTGTTTGCGGGCTTTCTTGTGCATCATCTTTACAAGAGGCTTCCTTCTGGGACAACAGCCATGCAGACAAATTTGTCACAGTGTGTGGTGTATGGTCTGAGCACTGACAGGCTGACCCCCCACCCACACCCCTTCAACCTCTGCAGAAATTCTGGCTGCACTCATACAACATTTTCCCAAAGACAACTTCTGGATATGACGCTGAGCGCGTGCACTCAACATCTTTGGTCGACCATGGCGAGGCCTGTTCTGAGCAGGGTTGCCACCTCATCCCTTTAAATCTAAACACATATTAATTACACAGGTTCTGTGGCTGATTAAGGTGGTAATTAAACTCTGGTGGCAACCCTAGTTCTAAGTGCAACCTGTCCTGTTAAACTGCTGTATGGTCTTAGCCACTGTGCTGCAGCTCAGTTTCAGGGTCTTGGCGATCATCTTATAGCCTAGGCCATCTTTATGTAGAGCAACAATTCTTTTTTTCAGATCCTCAGATAATTATTTGCCATGAGGTGCCATATTGAACTTCCAGTGACCAGTATAATGCCCCGTACACAGGGTTGGACTTTGTTCGGACATTCCGACAACAAAATCCTAGGATTTTTTCCCACGGATGTTGGCTCAAACTTGTCTTGCATACACATGGTCACACAAAGTTGTCGGAAAATCCGATCGTTCTGAACGCGGTGACGTAAAACATGTACGTCGGGACTATAAACGGGGCAGTGGCCAATAGTTTTCATCTCTTTATTTATTCTGAGCACTTTGTCCGTCGGATTTGTGTACACACGATCGGAATTTCCGACAACGGATTTTGTTGTCGGAAAATGTTATATCCTGCTCTCAAACTTTATGTGTCGGAAAATCCGATGGAAAATGTGTGATGGAGCCCACACACAGTCGGAATTTCTGACAACAAGGTCCTATCACACATTTTCCGTCGGAAAATCCGACCGTGTGTACGGGGCATAAGAGAGTCATGCCGCGTACACACAAGCGGACTTTTCGGCAACAAAAGTCCGACAGCCATTCCGGCGGACCTTCGTCGGATTTTTGACGGACTTCCGATGGACTTTAGAACGAATGGACTTGCACACACACGGTTACACAAAAGTCCGACCTTCTAGTACGCACCACACCAGGTCTGACGAGACTATAAAACGGAAGTTCAATAGCTTGTGCGCCCCCCGTTGGGCCCCTTCTGCTAATCTCATGTTTATTTTGTGTTAGTAGAAGTATGGTGAGAGACAATTCGCGCTTGTGAGACTCGTATTTTTCAGATCGTTTAACTGTTGTTCAGTTTGTGCTTGTGATTTTTGTATCTGCTTTTCAGTGCGTGTAGTCAGTTTGCATTGATTTATTCAGTGTGTTATTGTCCGCTCGTTGTTGATTTTCAGCTCTCTCTTCACAGGCCTTGCTATTCTTCAGTGCGTTCTGTTAAGTTCGTTCTGACCAGCCGACCATTTTGAAGCCATGTTGTGTGTACGTACTCGTCGTAGAGCTCGTGCATTGTATGTGCTTGGTGCTGTAGTTCATTCTTCAGCCCAAGCTCAGTCCATGAACAGGGCGAGGAGGAGTTCATGGACGAAGAATTGGTTGCTCCAGCATGACCAATTCTCTCACATGCCTTTGCTTCGTGAGATCCGTGAGAATAACCCTGAGGATTTCAGGAATTTTCTCCGGATGACGGACCCCATATTTGACTGTTTGTTGGCTTTGCTGACCCCTTATATCAGCAGGCAGGATACCTACATGAGGCAAGCCATCACTGCGGAGCAGAGGCTAGTCGCCACGTTGCGGTACTTGGTGATGGGGAGAAGCCTGCAGGACCTTAAGTTCTCGACAGGCATCTTCCCCCAGGCTCTGGGGATCATTATCCCAGAGACCTGTTCTGCCATCATCCAGGTCCTGCAGAAGGACTATGTTAAGGTAGGAATTTTTATCCTTTAACATCACATTTTATTGTATTTAATGTTTGCTAATGTAATGTATTTCTTTACTCAAACACTAATTACCATGATTGCAATATAGTGTGAATGTCCCATTTGGCCTCATGCATGCTGTAATTTTTTAATGCTCTTTTTTGTACTGCATATTAGCATTCCCTAACCTCCCCAGCATGCTATGCTGGGCCCATATCCACCTAGTGTAGTCACTTAACAATGTATTTTGTCAGCTCCATTGTATTGCTTTACCCTAAAATGTCTGAAAATGATCTGTGTGTCCTTAAATTGCTTTAGAATCCCCTCCCCCCTAAAATGTCTGCAAATGGTCTGTGTGTCCTTAAATAGCTTTAGAATCCCCCCCTAAAATTTCTGCAAATGGTCTGTGTGTCCTTAAATAGCTTTGGAATCCCCTCCCCCCCTAAAATGTCTGTAAATGGTCTGTGTGTCCTTAAATTGATTTAGAATCCCCCCCTAAAATGTCTGCAAATGGTCTGTGTGTCCTTAAATAGTTTTAGAATCCCCCCCCCTAAAATGTCTGCAAATGGTCTGTGTCCTTAAATTTCTTTATAATCCCCTCCCCCCCAAAATGTCTGCAGATGGTCTGTGTGTCCTTAAATAGCTTTAGAATCCCCCCTAAAATGTCTGCAAATGGTCTGTGTGTCCTTAAATTGATTTAGAATCCCCCTAAAATTTATCAATGTGCCATCAGAGGGGGTGATGAATCAGATAAGTGGGCCTTATATTTTAGTCTTTAAATAATACTTATTACAATTAATGTTATACTGATGCTGGGCAAGAATGTTTTTTATGTAATGTGCTTGCAATGTTATGTGCAAAAGTACTTTTTTTTTTCTTGTTTGACTCCCCAGTTTCCTTCAACGCCACAGGAATGGCAGACTGTGGCATCCCATTTTGCCACCCGTTGAGACTTTCCCAACTGTGGAGGGGCTATAGATGAGAAACACGACCACATCTTGCCACCACCCCATTCGGGGTCATACTATTTTAATTATAAGGGGTTTCATAGTATTGTCTTAATGGCCGGATGGAGGAGTCTTCACCCAGATGGAGTTCTACCAGAGTCTCCAGAGTGGTGGCCTGGGATTGCCACCTGATGCGGATAACGTGGAAGGACTCCCTTTTGTCTTCATTGCAGATGAAGCCTTTGGTCTGGGCGAGCACATGATGAGGCCATTCCCCAAAAGGACCCTCACCCTGTAGAGGAGGGTTTTTAACTACTGGCTGGCCAGAGTGAGAAGAGTTGTGGAGAATGCCTTTGGGATCATGGCCAGCCAGTTCTGCCTGTTTCAGACAGCTGTCCACATGGCAGAATACAAACGAAATCACCTTGTCCTAGCGGGCTGCATCCTGCACAATTATTTAAACAAAAATTCGAGCAATTATATTGCATCACTTGGGCCTGAGGCCGGACTTATAGAGCATCCTCTGACGTGCCTGGATAATGGCCATACTGGCTTGGCCCCCCAAAGCGCCCATCAAGTTCGGGATCAATATGTTGATTTTTTTACGGGTAGGGAGGCCATTGCAATGCCAGACAATCTATAACTTTTTTAATAAAAAATAATGATCAGATAAAATCTCGAATTGTATTTATTGCTTGCCTTTCTTTTTGGCTGTCTCCTAGGTTATCCTAGTGCACTTGTAGTGCCAAGTGTATTTTCCTTTAGCAAATAAGCCCCATTGTCATTGTAAACACCAAATAACTTCCAAAACTGGTATTAAGCATTGAAAGAAGAAGCCACACATCTTGTTGTTTAATAACAGATGTTTTAATCTGTGCACATTCACATGTACGTTTGTGAAAATTTTAGGATTTTAAATATATATAATTTTTTGTTCAAACAATAGAATTTTTTTTATTTAAAAAAATATTTTTTATTTTTACATTTTTTAAACAAACAGGCCTCTATTTATGTATTCATTTATTTTTTTTTTAAACAAACAGGTCTCTATTTTTTTTTTTTAAACAAACAGGCTTCTATTTTTTTTTTTTTTAAACAAACAGGCCTCTATTTTTTTTTTTTTTTTAACAAACAGGCCTCTATTTTTTTTAAACAAACAGGCCTCTATATATTTTTTAGTTTTGTTTTTTAAACATTTTTTTACAAACAGGCATAAAATGTTTAAAAGTCAAAGCCCAGAATGGGGTCAGCAAAACAGGAAATGAAGAACATGATCAATGTTTTTTTTGGGGAAAAAGTGATTTAGATTCTCCCCAAACATCGATCATGTTCTTCATTTCCTGCTGCATATTGTCCAGCCGATTACGCATTAGGTCAAGGCTAGTGCGCATGGCATTAATATCCCCATTCCAGGCCATGATCTGCCCAATTAATCGTTGTGCACTGTCGGTGGTAAATGGTTCCCCTTCCACATCACCTAAAATTAACGAAAAAAAATGTATTTAGAAATATGCAGGCATACATAGATTACCATAAGCTGGGGTATCAGACACTCACCTGGTGGGGTGCACATGTCGCCCACTTCCTCCACCTCTCCTTCATCCACATCCTCGGGGGGGCGCTGGCACTTGGACCTGCTTCCACCGCTTCTTCACCTTCCACAGCCAGATCACCTAAAATTGATGCAAAAAACATGTATTTAGAAATATGCAGGCATACATGGATTACCATAAGCTGGGGTGTCAGACACTCACATGGTGGGGTGCACATGTCGCCCACCTCTTCTTCCTCCACAGTCTCTGTGGGGCTTGGGCTGATTTGCCAAACGGGCTGGTGAGGTCGGAGGTCCTTGGGTTCAGGTTTTCTGAGTCTTTTCTCCCCTATGAGAATGAAACAAAAGGTATACTTAGCACACAGATACTTGAGTCCAGGAATAGGAATATGAAACATTGTATTGAAGTGGTGTATTATTGTCTGTTTGGGAAGAGATCCAAGTTGAAGACATAATTGAAATTCCCTAGGAAAAAGCTGGAATACTTACCTTTTTTGGCCACGTTTCACAGATAGAGACACCCCAACAAGTATCCACTGGAGCACCTGTGTGGGTTAACCAAAAAAAATGTATTCTGGTGTCCCACACTAGTGCTCCTGAGTCCAGATGTGTAAACAGCTGCTGAGTGTCCTCTCCTTACATTTCACTGAATGAAGTTTGCTATTCATTCTAATTTCAAAAGACAACTAGACAACAATGTCCTAAACTTCTTTTAATAAGACAAACTACCAAGACCAAAATGTTGTTTAAACCCTGTATAAATGAAATACATCGAATATATTTTTTTAAACGATGTTTACTACGAACGATGTTTATTACGAACAATGTTTCCTACGAACGTTTAATGAGTAAAACTTGTACAGTAAAGAAAACCACATGGAGCAGCATGCAATGTAATAATCACAATATGAACACACAACAAGTACTTACTTTTTTTCAGCACTTTCTGGATTCGTCTGTACTGATCCAGCTCCCTGAGTTTGAGGTCGGACCATCGTTTCCTCAGCTGATCTTTAGAGCACCGTACCCCAAAATGATGATGCAGGGTCTTCACCACTTTCGCCATTATTTTTGCCTTTCTTAAATTAGACTGGGTGTACGGTCCATGCTTCCCATCGTAATCTTTTTTTTTCAAAATTGCTACCATCTCCACCATCTCTTCAAAGGCCATATTGGAGGCCTTAAATCTCCTCTTCCCGGATCGGGACATTTCGGGCTCCGGGCTTTCCTCGTTACTTGAGGAATTAGTACACACCTGCTGTGTCTCCGCCATTGTTGCTCCTACTGCGCACCGTAGAGAGAAGGGGCGGAGAATATTCGTTAAAAAAGAACGTCAGGGACGGGCGATGCAGTCGGAATTTCACGCATGCGCAGTGTGTATACAAAGCTATCACGCATGTGCCGTATGTACTTTCTGAGCGTAGAAAAAAAGAGGCGGAGAATATTCGTTAAAAAAGAACGTCAGGGGCGGGCGATGCAGGCGGAGTTTCATGCATGCACAGTGTGTATAAAGCTATCACGCATGTGTCGTACGTACCTTCTGTGCGCAGAGGATAGAGGAACTGAATTTGCGTGCGTCCGAAACGATGGTAAATTTTATTAAGTTTGTAGCAGCCTATACTGCTTAAAGATTGAGGCCTATGTTGGGATAAGTAAGATTATGAGAGTTTAGCCTAACATTAGTGGTTTTGTCTTGTGTATTATCTTTGACAGAAAACATGAATACTAAGTTTAAGGACCCTGAATTTCTGACTCAATTTATTGAGAAGTACAGGGAAATGAGGAATCTATGGGAGGTAAACACCCTCCATATTGTATTAAAACAATAAGGAAGTCAACGCTGGAGAAACTTGTCGCATTTGTGCAGACTTTCATCCCAGAAGCAACCTTTAAGTTTGTGGAAAATAAAATTGGGATCTTGCGAAATATGTATAGGAGGGAGCATAACAAGATCCAGATTTCCCTGAGATCAGGAGCATCAGCAGATGTTGTATATGTACCCAGGCTGTGGTACATATACGTTTTCTTGATGACCAGACTGAAGCCAGGGCATCACTTTCAACCCTTCCCTCCACCCTTCCCTCCAACCTTCCCTCCACCCTTCCATCCAACCCAGCAGAGGCTGATTAGGACTAAGCTGGGCCTTCCATCCTGGAAGAACCGGATGTGACCATCTGGAGCCAGGTATATTATTTTTAGACATATTTAGTGTCACATATAGTTACATAGTAGGTGAGGTTGAAAAAAGACACAAGTCCATCAAGTCCAACCTATGTGTGTGATTATGTGTCAGTATTTTATTACATATCCCTGTATGTTGCGTTCATTCAGGTGATTATCTAATAGTTTCTTGAAGCTATCAATGCTCCCCACTGAGACCACCGCCTGTGGAAGTGAATTCCACATCCTTGCCGCTCTTACAGTAAAGAACCCTCTACGTAGTTTAAGGTTAAACCTCTTTTCTTCTAATTGTAATGAGTGGCCACGAGTCTTATTAAACTCTCTTCTGCAAAAAAGTTTTATCCCTATTGTGGGGTCACCAGTACAGTATTTGTAAATTGAAATCATATCCCCTCTCAAGCGTCTCTTCTCCAGAGAGAATAAGTTCAGAGCTCGCAACCTTTCCTCATAACTAAGATCCTCCAGACCCTTTATTAGCTTTGTTGCCCTTCTTTGTACTCGCTCCATTTCCAGTACATCCCTCCTGAGGACTGGTGCCCAGAACTGGACAGCATACCCCAGGTGCGGCCGGACCAGAGTCTTGTAGAGCGGGAGAATTATCGTTTTATCTCTGGAGTTGATCCCCCTTTTAATGCATGCCAATATTCTGTTTGCTTTATTAGCAGCAGCTTGGCATTGCATGCCATTGCTGAGCCTATCATCTACTAGGACCCCCAGGTCCTTTTCCATCCTAGATTCCCCCAGAGGTTCTCCCCCCAGTGTATAGATTGCATTCATATTTTAATATTAATATTAATGATGTTAACTAGATGTTATAATTGATTACCTATTAAAGGATTTTTTCTAAAAAATTATGTATACATATCAATTGACAGTAGTGGCCAAAATGTTTGTCACCAGCTTTAAAAAATGCTGGTGTCAGATTTATACTCTTTTATATGTATTAACATTGAATTTGCAAGTCATGAGCTGAAAATTGTGTGTCATTGATGAACCAAAAACTAAAACTATGTCCTTTTTTATACACAGGATGAGCTCAGCCAGGAGGAAGGTGTGAAAAGTGTCATCCAGGAGGAGGCCAGGCCCAGTGTCATCCAGGAGGAGGCTGGGCCCAGTGTCATCCAGAAGGAGGCAGGGGTTAGTGTCAGCCAAGAGGTGGCTGGGCCCAGTAGGAGCCTCACACAATCGCAGGTTCCTCCCCTCCGCCTTCATACAAAAAGGCCCAGAAAGGGGACAGTGACAGAGGAGGCATCACTGCGCATCATGAGAGAAGCTACAAATTTCCTCAAGAGCCCCCCGAAGCTGAAGAGCCCTTTGGCTCCTATATAGTCAGCAGGTTGCTCAAAATGGAGAAGGGCCAATGCCTCCTGTGTGAAAAACTTTTTTCTGATGTCCTTCACAAGGGGCTGAAGGGCGAGTTAACTGTCAAAACCCAAATAAATGAGCAAGCCCCTCCTCCTCATCCTCCTCCTGCCACAAGTCAACCACCAGAGCCCCAGCCTACAAGGAAGGCTGCAAGGAAGGGTGTAGGGCATCGTAGAGGGAAGGCTGGAATGAAGAGAAGAAAGTGATGACCTGGCTTCAGTCTGGTCTGACAGAAGACGCAGGCTGGTGTAGTACCATAGCCTGGGGACATATATGTCATCTGCTGCTGCTCTGGATCTCTGGGATTCCTGGAGCAGATTGTGCTCCCTATTATATGGACTCCTCAAGATCCCAATTTTCTTTTTTCACAGACTTGATGTGTGCCCTGGGGCCAAAAGTCTTCACAAATTCGAAAAATTTCTCCAGCGTTGACTTCATCTTTATTTTGTTAACCATAATAAATGGATATTTTATATTATGAAAATACTTGCCTATGTGTTCTTATTAACATCAATTTTTTAGAGAATGTCAAATTAACAAGGGACAACAACCTCCTTGAGGTTCCAAAAACAAAAAATTATATAATGTTCTTGTGGTAACTTTACATCAAAAAATAAAAAAATATACAAAAATACGTTTTTTTTTTTGTGGTAACTTTACACCAAAAATAAAAAGATATATGGAGATGAATAGAAAATAATTTTGTAACAATCCTAAAAAAAGATCTTGATGAAATGAAATAAAAAATAATAAAAGATGACTCCAAAAAACAATTGTGTAAACATTAGTATGGAGATATGGCTTTTAAAAAATATCATTCATGAGATCAAGAGAAATAATCCAGAAATAAGTTTGTGAGAACTCTGTGTGAATATGAACAGCAAAACAACTTCATTCTTCTAGCATTATAAAGAAGACAAATAATGCGCTGCATTCAACGATCGCAGAATTTGCAGCGTGAGGAATGTGCTACCTACAATATGAACACTAGTTTTACCAGACCGAGCGCTTCCGTTTCGTACTTGCTTCTGAGCATGCGTTGTTTTTTTGTCCGTCGGACTAGCGTACAGACGAGCGGATTTCTTGATAGGAACTGGGTCCGGCGGAGTTACGACGTAAAGATTTGAAGCATGTTTCAAATCTAAAGTTCGTCAGATTTTCGACTGGAAAAGTCCGCTGAAGGTCCGATGAAGCCCACACATGATCGGATTGTCCGCCGGACTCGGTCCGTCGGACCAGTCCGGTCGAAAAGTCTGCTTGTGTGTACGCGGCACAAGAGCGATAACACCAAATTTAACATACCTGCTCCCCATTCACACCTGAGCCCTTGTAGCAGTAACGAGTCACATGACAACGGGTAGGAAAAATGGCTTATTGGGCCCAATTTGGACAATTTCACTTAGGGGTGCACTCACCTTTGTCTCGAGCGGTTTAGATAATAAGGCTGTGTGTTGAGTTATTTTGAGGGGACAGGACATTTTTACTGTTATACAAGCTGTACACTCATTACTTTACATTGTAGCAAAGTGTCATTTCTTCAACTAACTTTATCCCTCACAGCAGATCCACAGAGGGATCACTCCTCCCCAGTCTGGATCTAGCTGAGAAGACAGGGATTGCAGCCTGTGATATACCTGAATAGGGATGAGCTTCGAGTTCGAGTCAAACTCACGTTCGACTCGAACATTGGCTATTCGCAAGTTCGCCGAACAGCGAACAATTTGGGGTGTTCGTGGCAAATTCGAATGCCGTGGAACAACCTTTAAAAGTCTATAGGAGAAATCAAAGGTGCTGATTTTAAAGGCTTATATGCAAGTTATTGTCATAAAGAGTGTTTGGGGACCTGGGTCCTGCCCCAGGGGACATGGATCAATGCAAAAAAAAGGTTTAAAAACGGCCGTTTTTTCAGGAGCAGTGATTTTAATAATGCTTAAAGTCAAACAATAAAAGTGTAATATCCCTTTAAATTTCGTAGCTGGGGGGTGTCTATAGTATGCCTGTAAAGGGGCGCATGTTTCCCGTGTTTAGAACAGTCTGACAGCAAAATGACATTGCGAAGGAAAAAACCCATTTAAAACTACTCGCGGCTATTGCATTGCCGACAATACACATAGAAGTTCATTGATAAAAACAGCATGGGAATTCCCCACAGGGGAACCCCGAACCAAAATTTAAAAAAAAAAATGACGTGGGAGTCCCCCTAAATTCCATACCAGGCCCTTCAGGTCTGGTATGGATATTAAGGGGAACCCTGGCCAAAATAAAAAAAAAAATAGTATGGGGTTCCCCCTAAATTCCATACCAGACCCTTCAGGTCTGGTATGGATTTTAATGGGAACCCCGCGCAAAAAAAAAAAAAACGGCATGGGGTCCCCCCAAAAATCCATACCAGACCCTTATCCGAGCATACAACCTGGCAGGCCGCAGGAAAAGAGGGGGGGGACGAGAGTGCGGCCCCCCCTCCTGAACCATACCAGGCCACATGCCCTCAACATTGGGAGGGTGCTTTGGGGTAGCCCCCCAAAACACCTTGTCCCCATGTTAATGAGGACAAGGGCCTCATCCCCACAACCCTGGCCGGTGGTTGTGGGGGTCTGCGGGCGGGGGGCTTATCGGAATCTGGAAGCCTCATTTAACAAGGGGACCCCCAGATCCCGGCCCCCCAATGTGTGAAATGGTAAGGGGGTAATTACCCCTACCATTTCACAAAAAAACTGTCAAAAATGTTAAAAATGACAAGAGACAGTTTTTGACAATTCCTTTATTTAAATGCTTCTTCTTTCTTCTATTTTCCTTCATCTTCTTCTTCTTCTGGTTCTTCCTCCGGCGTTCTCGTCCAGCATCTCCTCCGCGGCGTCTTCTATCTTCTTCTCCTCGGGCCGCTCCGCACCCATGGCATGGGGGGAGGCTCCCGCTCTTCTCTTTATCTTCTTCTTCATCTTCTTCTTTTCTTCCTTCTTCTCTTCTTCTCTTCTTCATTTTCTTCTCCGGGCCGCTCCGCATCCATGCTGGCATGGAGGGAGGCTCCCGCTGTGTGACGGCGTCTCCTCGTCTGACGGTTCTTAAATAACGGGGGGCAGGGCCACCCGGTGACCCCGCCCCCTCTGACGCACGGGACATGACGGGACTTCCCTGTGGCATTCCCCGTGATGTCACAGGGAAGTCCCGTCAAGTCACCGTGCGTCAGAGGGGGGCGGGGTCACCGGGTGGCCCCGCCCCCGTTATTTAAGAACCGTCAGATGAGGAGACGCCATCACACAGCGGGAGCCTCCCTCCATGCCAGCATGGGTGCGGAGCGGCCCGGAGAAGAAAATGAAGAAGAGAAGAAGAGAAGAAGAGAAGAAAAGAAGAAGAGAAGAAGAGAAGAAGAAGATGAAGAGAAGAGCGGGAGCCTCCCTCCATGCCATGGGTGTGGAGCAGCCCGAGGAGAAGAAGATAGAAGACGCCGCGGAGGAGATGCTGGACGAGAACGCCGGAGGAAGAACCAGAAGAGCCAGAAGAACCAGAAGAAGAAGATGAAGGAAGATAGAAGAAAGAAGAAGCATTTAAATAAAGGAATTGTCAAAAACTGTCTCTTGTCATTTTTAACATTTTTGACAGTTTTTTAGTGAAATGGTAGGGGTAAGTACCCCCTTACCATTTCACACATGGGGGGGGCCGGGATCTGGGGGTCTCCTTGTTAAAGGGGGCTTCCAGATTCCGATAAGCCCCCCGCGCGCAGACCCCCACAACCACCGGCCAGGGTTGTGGGGATTAGGCCCTTGTCCTCATCAACATGGGGACAAGGTGTTTTGGGGGCCTACCCCAAAGCACCCTCCCAATGTTGAGGGCATGTGGCCTGGTACGGTTCAGGAGGGGGGGCCGCACTCTCGTCCCCCCCTCTTTTCCTGCGGCCTGCCAGGTTGCGTGCTCGGATAAGGGTCTGGTATGGATTTTTGGGGGGACCCCACGCCGTTTTTTTTTTTTTTTTTTTTTGGCGCGGGGTTCCCCTTAAAATCCATACCAGACCTGAAGGGTCTGGTATGGAATTTAGGGGGAACCCCGCGTCATTTTTTTTTTTAATTTTGGCCGGGGTTCCCCTTAATATCCATACCAGACCTGAATGGCCTAGTATGGAATTTAAGGGGACTCCCACGTCTTTTTTTTTTTTTTTTTAATTTTGGTTCGGGGTTCCCCTGTGGGGAATTCCCATGCCGTTTTTATCAATGAACTTCTATGTGTATTGTCGGACCGGCAATGCAATAGCCGCGAGTAGTTTTAAATGGGTTTTTTCCTTTAGAAATGTCATTTTGCTGTCAGACTGTTCTAAACACGGGAAACATGCGCCCCTTTACAGGCATACTATAGACACCCCCCAGCTACAAAATTTAAAGGGATATTACACTTTTATTGTTTGACTTTAAGCATTATTAAAATCACTGCTCCTGAAAAAACGGCCGTTTTTAAAACTTTTTTTTGCATTGATCCATGTCCCCTGGGGCAGGACCCAGGTCCCCAAACACTTTTTATGACAATAACTTGCATATAAGCCTTTAAAATTAGCACTTTTGATTATTCATGTTTGTGTCCCATAGACTTTAACGGTGTTTGCGTGTTTGAATGAACTTTTTTCCTGTTCGCATGTTCTGGTGCGAACCGAACAGGGGGGTGTTCGGCTCATCCCTATACCTGAAACACTGATTCATTTTGTTATCACAGACATGGATTAGTTTCATTCCTGCTGCACTTGTAAATGTCACAGAGCTGTATATTATTATTATTATATAGTGCTGTCAATTTACACAGTGCTTTACATATACGTTGTACATTCACATCGGTCCCTACCCTTGAGGAGCTTACAACCTAAGGTTCCTAACTCACATTCATATACTAGGGCCAATTTAGACAGAAGCCAATTAACCTATCAGCATGTCTTTGGAGTATGGGAGGAAACCAGAGTACCCAGAGGAAACCCATGCAGGTGCAGGGAGAACATGCAAACTCCAGGCAGGTAGCGTTGTAGTTGGGATTCGAACCAGTGACCCTTTTTACTGCTAGGCAAGAGTGTTAGCCACTACACCACTGTGCCACCCATAACAGGGATTATCCCAGCTATTCATCATGTGAAGCAGGTAGTTCAATATCCAATGTTGGTGCAACCAGATCAGGACTGTTCATGCATGCATGAAACTCACTCTTTTTTAACTATTTTCATCAGACTGTATTTTTAGCCTGGTCAGGATTTTTCTGGGCCATCTGCCTTTTTTGTGTCCTTGGAGGTTATCATCGGTCGGTAGAGGGGAGGACTGGGGTTTTGAGGAAATCTTAGGTGATAGGGTTCCCCTTTTGGGAAACTGGAGTAGGGGGCTGGGATCCCCCTCATTGGGTAGCTGACTGATTCGGTCAATGGGTTTGTTGTGCTGTATATGTATTTTTGATGTTCAATAAATTATATGTATAATGCTATAGTAGCCTTTGAGGTGCTCTATCCTGGTGTGTTTTTTTTTTTATATATGTATAGCCACTAGCGCTCCCCTCCGGGAGAGCACAATGATGCTGTGGGAGAGATCACCCAATTAACACTGACTGTGTTGATAGGGGAATCAAGCAATTAAAGAAAATCACTCCTTCTATGGTTATCTTAATTGCTCTTGTAAAAAAACATTACATTCTACCTATTCACACAAACTGAAGTGTAAGTTCACCTTTATAGAAAAATCTGTAAGGTGAACTTACACAGGAACCCCTCCTCACACCCCCCCCCCCCCCGGTTCCACTGACCTGCAGCGCGGCAATGACCTGTTCTGAGCCACAGTATAGCCACTGCATGACTCCAGAGCTTAGAAATCCCCTCTGCATTCATGCGTCTTCTTCCCCACTGAGAGGACAGGCTATGCGGGTTCTGATTGGTTGGCGCCGCCCATGTGACGGCCTCAACCAATTAGAATGCTCCTAAACGTCCCTCCTGAAGGGGTAAGTTTAGAAGATTAAGCTCTGGGGATTTCTAAGCCCCGGAGCCGTGAGGAGACTATACTGAGGCTCAAAATGGGAGATCGCTGCGCTTCAGGTCAGCGGGACTGTGAGGGATGAGGAGGGGGTCCAGTATAAGTTCACCTTACAGGTTTTTCTGTAAAGGTGAACTTACCCATTAAGCATCACTTACAGGCCACAGTTGGCATCATCCACTCACCAGGTTTCAAGACCACTTGTTTGAGCTCTACTTTTTTATGGTTCATTGAAAAAGCACAACCACACCTCATTTTCAGCATTTAAAAAAACTTTACTGGACCAGACGACCAGACCAAAAAAGCCCTGCCTGGGCCAACCCCCCCCCCCTCCCCCCATCTCAATGTGCTTCACCTGCCTCCAGGGCATAATCCTTATCTATTACATAGCATCTATATAAGTAAAGTGCCTTTTTACTCACCATGTTCAGGTGCAGGCGCAGCCCACTTTAACTCCATGTCCAACAGCTCCCTGGGATCTCGGATATGCCCAGGAAACATACGTTTCCCAGCTTCCCTCAATAAGCAGTTTAGGGGGGCCACTCCTGAAGAGGGAGAGACAACTGGGAAAGTGATCTGCAGCCAGGTGAGGGAACCTCCACTGTCAAAGCCAGTGTGCTGACAGCTGGACAGAAGCCTAATAGCATGTGGCTTCTTTGGAAGACCCAGCTAGTGTAGGGGAGCCTAGTCAGTCTATGCTTCTTCAAACTTAAATCTACATGGCTTCATCAGAAGGAATCCAAGTTTGAAGCAGCATAGTGGAAGGAATCTACATCTGATATAGGTTACTACCTGCCCCACGAGAGTCCAACAGAGATTGCTAAGGACCAGTGAGGATTATTCCTGAAGGGAGAGTTGCACTGTGTGCAAGGCGTGTTTTGACCCCCCTATAGGGTCTATCAAGGAGGTGAGCGAGTATTGCATGTGGTGGAGGGAGCACTATGGATATGGAGGTTGTTTGAAGCAAGAAAAACCGTCACATCTTCCTGCATGCTAGTGGAAGAAATATCACTTATAAATTATTATTGTTGGACTTTTTTTGAGCACTACTATACACAATTTTCATTTTATATTCTCTTGGTTTATTATATATGCAGCGCTGTCTCATTTTTTTTCTCATACCACTCACTGTCATACCCTCCTCACTCCTCTCCTGTACATATTGCTCACTGTCATACCCTCCACACTCCTCTCCTGCATGTACTACCTACCCTCATACACTCCACATTTATTTTCAGCATATACAACCCATCATTTTACACTCCAAACTTCTCTCCTTCATATACTGGCTACAGTTACACCCTCCTCACTCCTTTTCTGCAAATACTACCTACTGTCAAATGTGCTGCACTAGTTTCCTGCACATAATGTCATACACTTTGCACTCCTTTCCTACACATCATTATACGCTCCACACTCTTGCATACTGTACACCATTGTACATTCTTCACTCCTTTCTTGTACATATCGTAATACCCACTGCACTTAAAGAAAATGAAAAGGTGAATGAACGCCCTTGGTCCCTATTCCACTTACGTCTGTGATAACGGAAGAGTTGAATTTTTTTTTCATTGATTGTGCTGAGGTATATACATGTCTGTGAAACTTTTACTTGTGGCACAGAAATCTACGCATATTTTATGGAAACAAGAATGCTTTTGTTTTATTTAACCACACACCCTTAAGCCCCTCTCACTGTTAACACAATTTGGTCACACCCCCTGTTCTCATAGTGTATACTACAAAAAAGGTTTCACATGCACCACTAAAGTGTTCGAGTTTGACTTGAAGAAAAGGTGGCAACCCTACGCCTGGGCTGGATGGTGGGTTTAATAATGGGTGCCGGGCAGGCAGTCCTAATGGAAACCTGATATTTTGCTTTTGTAGTGTTGTGTTAGGCCTACACGGCTGCACTGTGCCCTTCCACCTCACCTCAAGGCACGCCGTGCACTCTGGTGCATGGCTCTTACAGAAACCTCGGGCTTCTGAAGCATTGGGACTGCGTGGCTGCACCCTTTCATCTCACGGCACAAGCCGACCCACGGCCCTTGCAGAAGCCTGGAAATTCAAACGCCAGGCTCCCCTAGCGTTATGCCATTTTAAGTTTGGGGGCACACAACACAGGCTCTTGGAAACGCAAGAGGGTGGCCAGTAGGTAGGAGAGCTGGAATCTGACGTTACCTACATCATATCATCATATCCCTGCCACTCCTAAATCTGCTCCACTGCCACCAGCACCAGGCAAACAATGCTCTTAATCTGGCCTTGGCTGCACTGCAGACTTACCTAAACTAAAGGCTTCCTGGTGAAGCAAAGTAAAAAGTCCCCATTGGTGCCCTAACGAGTGTGGGATGAGGAAAAGGACAGAGCAGAGGAGGTCCTCCCTCGGGATGGATGGTTTATGTCATGTCCAAGCAAAGGCCGGCTTTGTGCACCACCAGAGGCTCCCCTCCCTTGGCCAGCCCCAACAGAACTGCTCCAACTCCCCCCTGTAGCCCCCCCCGTGGCCCTTGCAGGCCAGTTTGGGAACTCAGAGTCAGTGCAGCAGGCTCTGTCCAGCCCGACCTGCCCAGTGAACAGAGATTACCTGCGGTGGAGCTTCAGCCTGGGATGGGGGTCGGGAGGAGATACATAAGAGGGAGTGTGGGAGGAGGGCCGAGTCGCTGCACCATGGACCTCTGGTTTGCACTTGCCCCCTAGGCCAAAAGTTGCCAATCAGCCCCTGGTAAGCAGGCAATGACTGCAGGGCAGATATACACTGGTGTCAGGCAGGCTTAGAATAGATACCCCCATCCCATTTCCCAGCTGTATAGCATGCGCAGAGACTGCACGCTGGAGGTTAAGTCCAACAGAGTGCAATATGAGCTAGCACATGTGCAGTAACACTGAGCCAGTGTTCTCCTGATTCTTGGGCACCTTTCACCCCCAGCTGCACTTTCCCTCCATGCACTTCCCCTCCATGCAGTAATAACACACTCCCATTAGCCTCATCACCCCTCCCCTTTCCACTTCACTTTCTCCTGTTTTTGCTCTCCACTCACATAAATCTGCACTTCCACCCAGGCTTACTTTTTATGTATTCCAACTGTTCTGCAGCCTGGTACATTCTTTGCAGTGCTTTAGGGAGTAGTACAAGTGCAAACACTGTATGCAGCCATGAATAACACAGCCACAGCACCTGTGATCATTATTATCATGCTGATGATTACACTGTACAGCCTGTATACACTACAGTAAGACGCATGATAATGATGATCACAGGTGCTGTGGCTGCATTATTCATGGCTGCAGACAGTGTTTGTACTGTATACTACTCAGGGCTTTATTTCAGTTGAAAAATGGGACTCCTGAACTCTGCACTCTACCTGAACCTTGCAGTCTGTACATAGCACCCTCTGAACCCTGCACTCTGTACGTAGCACCCTCTGAACTCTGTACTCTATACGTAGCACCCTCTGAACCCTGCACTCTATACGTAGCACCCTCTGAACTCTGCACTCTATATGTAGCACCCTCTGAACCCTGCACTCTGTACGTAGCACCCTCTGAACCCTGCACTCTGTACGTACCACCCTCTGAACCCTGCACTCTGTACGTACCACCCTCTGAACCCTGCACTCTGTACGTACCACCTTCTGAACCCTGCACTCTGTATGTAGCACCCTCTGAACCCTGCACTCTGTACGTAGCACCCTTTGAACCCTGCACTCTGTACATAGCACCCTCTGAACCCTGCACTCTGTACGTAGCACCCTCTGAACCCTGCACAATTGAAAAGGGAATGTATAGCCTAAACATTATCTTTAATGGATATGCATACAATTAACCACTAGCCTACCGCCCACCGTCATATGACGGCGGGATGGTAAGCCTCTTGTTCTGGGCGGACGTCATATGACGTGAGCCCGTTTAAACAGGGCATGCAGGCGATCGTGTGTGCGCAACCCTGCACTGTCGGTGGTGGCATGTCACAGAGACACCGCTCGTCATCGACAGGGGTGAACAGCCACGGGGCATGACTGTTTACCACGTGATCGGCCGTGATGCAGTCACGGCCGATCACAATGGTAACTCCCCGCATTGCACGGCGCATGCGCGCGATCGTGAGCACTGTTCGTCACCGACGATACTACACAGCCATTGGCCAGGGCTGTGTACCACGTGATCGGCTGTGATCCATTCACAGCCGATCACTAAATGTAAACAAAGAGCTGTCACTAGCTGTTGCCAGCTCTTCTCTCCTCACACACCGTTTCCAGTGTGAGGAGAGAAGAGCCAGGAGCAGTGAGTTACAGATGTATGTTTAGTAGTGTCTGCACCAACACAACACCTGTCCCATCGCCCCCCCCCAATTGTCATCTGTCACCCAACAGTCACCCCAAAAAAGTGCACCTGTCACATAAGAGACTGCCATCAGTGACCATCAGCGGTGCAACCGTCACCCACCAGTGACCGTGCCCTGTCACCCGTCACCCATCAGTGACCATGCCCTGTCACCCGTCACCTACCAGTGACCGTGCCCTGTCACCCGTCACCCACCAGTGACCGTGCCCTGTCACCCATCAGTGACGATCAGCGGTGCACCCGTCACCCATCAGTGACCGTCGCCTGTCAGTGACCGTCACCTGTCAACCATCTGTGACCATTCCCTGTCACCGTCCGTGGCCTGTCACCCATCAGTGACCATCGCCTGTCACCCATCACCCATCAGTGACCATGCCCTGTCACCCGTCACCCATCAGTGACTGTGCCCTGTCACCCGTCACCCATCAGTGACCATCAGCGGTGCACCTGTCACCCATCAGTGACCGTCGCCTGTCAATCATCTGTGACCATTACCCGTCACCGTCTGTGGCCTGTCACCCATCAGTGACCATTGCCTGTCACCCATCAGTGACCATTGCCCATCACACCATCATCACCTCTCAGTGAACGTCACCTGCCACCCATCGCACAGCCCATCAGTGACCGTCACCTGCCACACATCTGTCACCCGTCGCACAGCTACCCGCCACACAGCCATGTCCAAAAGAGTTTATACTAGTGAGGAGGCGTTCCAGATCCTCTCCATGACTGATGAGAGCACCGGGGAGTTCTCATCAGATTCCAATTCTGATTCCGAATCAAATTCGGCATTTGAACCAATCGAGAGTAGTAATGATTCGGATGAAGAATGGGTCCCTCCTAAAAGGGCACGACACTCTGGAAACCAAGAAGCTGCCAGCAACCAGGATTATATTCCCAGGCCCAGTACCAGCGCTGCCGCCAGAAATAGGCCCCAGGAACAAAGGCCCAGTACCAGTGCTGCCGCCAGCAATATGCCCCAGGAACAAAGGCCCAGTACCAGTGCTGCCGCCAGCGATAGGCCCCACGCACAAATGCCCAGGCCCAGTACCAGTGCTGCTACATCACACCCGAGTACCAGCACAGGAAATTCAACTCCCCCAACTACTGGAGTGTCACGTCCCCCAAGAGCCAGGGCCGCTACATACATGCCAGATGGTCTTGCCAACCCAACATGGCTGCCTTCCAACTCAGGATCACCAATTATTCCCCCTTTCACAGCACAGCCAGGTGTGCAGGCCAACACCCAAAATTTCACAGAGATCAATTTTTTTCACCTGTTTTTGCCCGACACTTTGCTGCAATTCATTATGGACCAGACAAATTTGTATGCCCAGCAGTATATTGCCAGCAACCCCCAATCATCTTATGCCCATCCGTTTGAGTGGAGAGATTTGAATTTGGAGGAGTTCAAATTGTTTTTGGGCCTCACCCTAAACATGGGGCTTACAAAAAAAAATGAAGGACATACCTATTGGTCCACCATCCCCATCCACCATATGCCCATGTATTCTGCCACAATGCCCAGGTCCCGATATGAGAGGATTATGAGATTCTTTCATTTTAACGACAACACCCAGTGCCCTCCCCGCAATCATCCAAATTCCGATAAGTTATACAAGATTCGCCCACTGATAAATTTATTTTCCCAACGATTTGCAGAACTCTATGTCCCCGAGAAGCATATATGTGTGGATGAGTCCCTGGTACCATTTTCAGGCCGGCTAGGAATAAAACAATATATTCCTAGCAAAAAGGCCAAATACGGAGTAAAATTTTACAAGCTCTGAGAGAGAGCAACGGGATACCTGTATGCGTTCCGCATATATGAAGGAAGAGATTCCCAGCTCCAGCCCCCTGAGTGCCCGGCCTACATGGGCACAACTGTAAAGATCGTATGGGAGCTGGCTTATCCACTTCTGAAAAAAGGATATCATATATACCTGGACAACTTTTATACCAGCCTGCCCCTTTTCAGACACCTATATATCGAAAAAACCCTGGCCTGCGGAACCTCAAGAAAAAATAGGAAGGGCTTCCCACAATCCATAGTGAACAAAAAGCTGCAAAAGGGGGGAAAGAGCAACACTGAGATGCAATGAAGTGCTGGCCTTGAGGTGGAAGGATAACAGGAACGTGCACATGATGTCCACCATTCACGATGACACTACAGTTGTAGTTCAGCGAAGACGAGGTCCCATTGAAAAACCGACATGTGTCCAAGACTATAATCTCTACATGGGGGGGTGGATTTCAATGACCAAATGATTCAGCCCTATTTGTCAATAAGGAGGTCCCGATTCTGGTACAAGAAGGTAGCAATTTATCTAATCCATATGGCCGTTTACAATTCCTACATAGTCTACACAAAATCCACAGAAAGCCCCGCCTCCTTCCTAAAATTCATAGAAGCAGTAGTCACGTCCCTCATCTATCAACCCCAGAAGACCTTCGCTCTGATGCTGTTAGCCGACTTCATGAACGCCACTTCCCGTACAACATTCCACTATCGGAAGCAGGCCGAAGACGGCAAAAAAGATGTCGCGTGTGCAGCAGAAGAGGTTTTCGAAAAGATACCAGCTTCCATTGTCCCCAGTGTCCCTCCCAACCTGGCCTTTGCATTGGTGAATGCTTCGAACTGTATCATACATCCCTAAATTATTAGCCCATATTTTCCCCATTTTCGCTGATCATTTTCCATGCTTCCCCAAATAACCATGCCAGTGCCTTCCATGTGAACTGATACTGGCCTGCTTTTTGACTATGCCTCTGCCTACCGTTTGGACTGCTTCCACATGAACTGACCCTGGCCTGTTTTGACTATGCCTCTGCCCACCGTTTGGACTGCTTGCACATGAACTGACCCCAGTGGCGTATCTAAGGTATGGCAGCCATGGCAAGTGCTATGGGCGCCATGGGGGGAAGGGGCGGCAAAAAGCCACCCTCTGCATGAAAAAAAACCCCCACCTGTCCTCCCAGACTAATATAGCCCCCGGCGCCACAGACAGCCTGCAGGATCGCAGCGCTGGTGTTCTATCAGATGGCTGTCGGGCTCGGTTTAGGCTGAGGGAGGCTCTGTCAGCAGGGAGGGGCAGGGAGCTCCACTGACCCTGCCCTGCCCCGCCCCATATACTCTGTATGTGCTCGGAGCACCGACATCGCCTCTCCTGGACCACGAATATTCCCACCCCCTACTGCCGTAAGCCCCGCCCCTACCACCACAAGCCCCGCCCCTACCGCTGTAAGCCCCTCCCCTACCGCAGAAAGCTCCACCTTTGGACCTCTGAGAGGTGAGCCCAGCTGGTCAGGTAGGTCTTTCTACCTATAGACTCAATGTTACTAAACCCTCCTTGACAATGTTCTTTATCCCCCTGTATAGCATTGCATTGCTGAAAGCTTACATTTTAAAACTGGCTACTTGGTCATCTGCTGTAGTATGTCGCATTCGCAGTCTGGTCATCTGCTGTAGTCGCATTTGCAGTCTGGTCATCTCCTGTAGTATGTCACATTCGCGGTCTGGTCATCTGCTGTAGTATGTCACATTTGCAGTCTGGTCATCTGCTGTAGTATGTCACATTCGCAGTCTGGTCATCTGCTGTAGTATGTCACATTCGCAGTCTGGTCATCTGCTGTAGTCACATTCGCAGTCTGGTCATCTCCTGTAGCATGTCGCATTCGCATTCTGGTCATCTCCTGTAGTATGTCGCATTCGCAGACTGCTCATCTCCTGTAGTATGTCCCATTCGCAGACTGATCATCTCCTGTAGTATGTCGCATTCGCAGACTGGTCATCTCCTGTAGTATGTCACATTCACAGTCTGGTCATCTGCTGCAGTATGTCACATTCGCAGTCTGGTCATCTCTTGTAGTCACATTCGCAGTCTTGTCATCTGCTGTAGTCGCATTCGCAGTCTGGTCATCTCTTGTAGTCGCATTCGCAGTCTGGTTATCTGCTGTAGTCACATTTGCAGTCTGGTCATCTGCTGTAGTCGCATTCGCAGTCTGGTCATCTCCTGTAGTATCACATTCGCAGTCTGGTCATCTCTTGTAGTCACATTCACAGTCTGGTCATCTGCTGTAGTTGCATTCTCAGTCTGGTCATCTCCTGTAGTATGTCACATTCGCAGTCTGGTCATCTGCTGTAGTCACATTCGCAGTCTGGTCATCTGCTGTAGTATGTCACATTCGCAGTCTGGTCATCTGCTGTAGTATGTCACATTCGCAATCTGGTTATCTCTTGTAGTCACATTCACAGTCTGGTCATCTGCTGTAGTCACATTCGCAGTCTGGTCATCTGCTGTAGTCACATTTGCAGTCTGGTCATCTGCTGTAGTCACATTCGCAGTCTGGTCATCTGCTGTAGTCACATTCGCAGTCTGGTCATCTGCTGTAGTCACATTCGCAGTCTGGTCATCTGCTGTAGTCGCATTCGCAGTCTGGTCATCTGCTGTAGTCGCATTCGCAGTCTGGTCATCTCCTGTAGTATGTCGCATTCGCATTCTGGTCATCTCCTGTAGTATGTCGCATTCGCAGACTGGTCATCTCCTGTAGTATGTCTCATTCGCAGTCTGGTCATCTCCTGTAGTATGTCGCATTCGCATTCTGGTCATCTCCTGTAGTATGTTGCATTCGCATTCTGGTCATCTCCTGTATTCGCAGTCTGGTCATCAGCTGTAGTCACATTCGCAGTCTGGTCATCAGCTGTAGTCACATTCGCAGTCTGGTCATCAGCTATAGTCACATACGCAGTCTATTTAAAAGTAGTACCTGCTGTTGCACAAATCACTTTATTACACTTTTATTTCTGATATTTATGGCTATGCATATTAATTATTCCATATTGAGCACCATATTTGATTGGCTGCTTCTGCTTCGCATATACACACAATCAAATAGTGCTCAATATGGATTAAATAAATAGATATCATAAAGTTTAATAAAGTGATTTGTGCAACAAGCTCCTTAAACATTCTACATTCAGTGAAAGTTCATGCAGAGCAAACTTTGCAGTACATGAACTTTCACTGAATGTAGAATGTTTAATGACCAGGGGCGAACTGATCCATTGGGCAGTTTATGTAGTACTAATCCATAATTTGTTAATAGAAGGATTAAAGAGCTTGACTTGTAGTTTTGTTAGCTGTTTTTTTTTTTTTTGACAGGGGCGCAGTTTCAGTGCTTGCCATAGGCGCCATTTTCACTAGATACGCCTCTGACTGACCCTGGCCTGTTTTGTGACTATGCTTCTGCCTACTGCTTGGACTGCTTGCATATGAACTGACCCTGGCCTGTTTTATGGACTATGCTTTTGCCTACCGCTTGGACTGATCTGTTGCCCTACTACTATAGTACACAGGGGTCTCACATATGTTAGGGGCTCCAGAATAGTTTTTCCGGATGGAGAAAACAATTTTTTTTGTTTTCTCCGGGTTTTGTAATTTCCGGATTAGGGTCTGGAGTCCGGAGGCTTCATAGAGATTTGGGTGGGTCGAAGCCTCTACCCCTGTACCCCTGTGCACAGGTCTTACCCGATTGCGGCCCTCAGCCTGCTGCTGACTTACTGCCATCATGCCTTTGCCTGCAGCATGAACAGACCACACCTCTGCCTGCTACCTGGACTATGCAAATAATTAGCTGTAGCAAGAGGCAGTAAGTTTATGAAGGGCTGGAGAGCGGTACAATAATGCGTGTCTGCAGGTAACAGTGTACCAGGACAAATATTATGGCTGTGCTGGCTGTCTCTGCCTGGACAATTTCTATGGACAAATGCTTTGTCTGTGCTGACAATATCCTTGTGCTGACTATAGACAATATTCCTGCCTGCTGCCTGGATAATTACTATTGCTGTCGCTAAGCACATCCCTGACTGCTGCCTGGACCAGTGCTCTCTTCTGTGGACACTACTAAAAGCACAGGTAATACTTTTTTTTACCCTTTCCGCAATAGAATTTATTTTGGATTGTAATTCTTGGTATGTACATGTTATGTGTTAGAAATATGAAGGGCCTTCAAAAATGTTAGGTTGCCAGGAAATTATCTATGTAATGTATGCTCCTAGAATGCCTGATGGTGCTACTTGGATGTTGGGCCTCTGTATGTGGCCAAGCTGTGTAAAAGTCTCACACATGTGGTATCCCCATACTCAGGAGGAGTAGCAGAATGTATTTTGGGGTGTCATTTTTGCTATGTGTTGGAAATATCTTATAAATGGACAACTTTGTGTAAAAAAAATGCGTTTTTATTTTTTTTCCACATTTTCCAAAAACTTGTGGAAAAAAAATAACCATTCAAAAGACCCATTATGCCTCATAGATTATACGTTGGGGTGTTTGCTTTCCAAAATGGGGTCATTTTGTGGACAATTCCATTGTCCTGGTGCTCCAGGGCCTTCAAAAATGTAATAGGTGGTTGAGAAATGAGATGTGCAATTTATGCTCGTAGATCGCCTGATGGTGCTACTTCAATGTTGGGCCTTTGTATGTGGCCAGGCTGTGTAAAAGTCCCACACATGTGGTATCGCCATACTCAGGAGGAGTAGTAGAATGTATTTTGGGGTGTCATTTTTGCTATGTATTTGCTATGCGTTGGAAATATCTTATAAATGGACAACTTTGTGTAAAAAAAATGTGATTTCATTTTTTTCCCATATTTTCCAAAAACATCTGGGAAAAAAATAACCCTTAAAAAGACTCATTATGCCTCATAGATTATACGTTTTGGTGTTTGCTTTCCAAAATGGGGTCATTTTGTGGGCAATTCCATTGTCCTGGTGCTCCAGAGCTTTCAAAAGTGTAATAGGTGGTTGAGAAATGAGATGTGCAATTTATGCTCGTAGATCGCTTGATGGTGCTACTTCAATGTTGGGCCTTTGTATGTGGCCAGGCTGTGTAAAAGTCCCACACATGTGGTATCGCCATACTCAGGAGGAGTAGCAGAATGTATTTTGGGGTGTCATTTTTTCTATGTATTTGCTATGTGTTGGAAATATCTTATAAATGGACAACTTTGTGTAAAAAAAATGTGTTTTTATTTTTTTTCCACATGTTCCACAAACTTCTGGAAAAAAAATAACCGTTCAAAAGACTCATTATGCCTCATAGATTATACGTTTGGGTGTTTGCTTTCCAAAATGGGGTCATTTTGTGGGAAATTCCATTGTCCTGGTGCTCCAGGGCCTTCAAAAGTGTAATAGGTGGTTGAGAAATGAGATGTGCAATTTATGCTTATAGATCGCCTGATGGTGCTACTACAATGTTGGGCCTTTGTATGTGGCCAAGCTGTGTAAAAGTCTCACACATGTGGTATCGCCATACTCAGGAGGAGTAGCACAATGTATTTTGGGGTGTCATTTTTGCTATGAATTTGCTATGTGTTGGAAATATCTTATAAATGTACAACTTTGTGTAAAAAAAAATGCGTTTTTATTTTTTTTCCACATGTTCCAAAAACTTCTGGAACAAAAATAACCGTTCAAAAGACTCATTATGCCTCATAGATTATACGTTGGGGTGTTTGCTTTCCAAAATGGGGTTAATTTGTGGGCAATTCCTTTGTCCTGGTGCTCCAGGGCCTTCAAAAGTGTAATAGGTGGTTGAGAAATGAGATGTGCAATTTATGCTTATAGATCGCCTGATGATGCTACTTCAGTGTTGGGCCTTTGTATGTGGCCAGGCTGTGTAAAAGTCCCACACATGTGGTATCGCCATACTCAGGAGGAGTAGCAAAATGTATTTTGGGGTGTCATTTTTGCTATGCATTTGCTATGTGTTGGAAATATCTTATAAATGAACAACTTTGTGTAAAAAAATGCGTTTTCATTTTTTTTCCACGTTTTCAAAAAACTCCTGGAAAAAAATAACTGTTCAAAAGATTCATTATGTCTCATATATTATGCATTGGGGTGTTTGCTTTCCAAAATGGGGTCATTTTGTGGGCAATTCCTTTTTCCTGGTGCTCCAGGGCCTTCAAAAATGTAATAGGTGGTTGAGAAATGAGATGTGCAATTTATGCTCGCAGATCGCCTGATGGTGCTACTTCAATGTTGGGCCTTTGTATGTGGCCAGGCTGTGTAAAAGTCCCACACATGTGGTATCCCCATACTCAGGAGGAGTAGCAGAATCCATTTTGGGGTGTAATTTGTTGTATGCATATGCTTTGTGAGAGAAATAACCAGTTAATATGACAATTTTGAAAAAAAAAAAAAAAATCTTCCTTTTGCAAAGAATTGTGGGAAAAAATTGCAACTTAAAAAACTTACCATGCTATTTACTTAATACCTTGGAATGTCTACTTTCTAAAAAGGGGTCATTTGGGGGGTATTTGTACTTTTCTGACTTGTTAGTACCTCAAGAAATGAGATTCACCTGATGTACTGAAGGCCTGATCAGATGTTTTCAATTTTCAGTGATTGGCACCATAGTTTGTAGACTCTATAACTTTCACGAAGACCAAATAATATAAACTAATTTGGGTTATTTTTACCAGTATAAATTTTGGCCAAAATTTATGAAGAAAAATTATTAATTTGCTAAATTTTGTGACAAAAACAAAGAAAAAGGCAATTTTTCACAAAATTTATGTTTTTTTTTATTTATAGCGCAAAAAATAAAAAAAACATTAGTGATTAAATAACACCAAAAGAAAGCTCTATTTGTGTGAAAAAAAAGGACACAAATTTCATTTGGGTACAGTGTTGCACGACTGAGTAATTGTCATTCAAAGTGTGAGAGCAACGAAAGCTGAAAATTTGTCTGGGCAGGAAGGGGGTTTAAGTGCCCTGTATCGAGGTGGTTAAATATTAAAGGAAATTGAAAAAAAACAAACAACTGAAATTATAACTCTTTAATGAAGAGTTATGGGGGGGGGGGGGGGGGCGCCGATACAGATTCTCACCAAGGGCGCTGGAGACCATAGGTACGCCTCTGGGTTCTGCATACTTAATAGATGTAGAAACACACAGGAGCTACAATACATTTTTGTGACATTTTACCTTGTTTCCTTTGAATATAATGCTAAATATACAAATCTTTGTCTGGAGGCACATATGAGATTTTTTATCATTTTAAATAATTGCTGAACTCTAGACAAATGCTGCAACATGCCGGCAATTTGAGACACATTTTCTGTCACCAACTTAAACAATTGCAGGTAAATGCACAGAAAAATCAATAATTTTAATGCTTACTTGCAGGGTTTTTCCTTTCAATAAATCATTTTTTATTCACTTGCAATCTGTAGAGTAAATTCCCAGGCACAGCCCCCTCCCTCCTTATACATCATAATCCTCTCCTCTTCTAGGAGTGTGTAACAGCATAGAAAATCAGCCAGATGACGAGACAGGAGGTAACTGTAAGTTGCAGTTTACTAAACAGTTTCAAAATTAGAAGCAATAATGAAGAACAGGTTGGGGATGGCGAAATATTATTACACTGCAAAATAACACAAAATAGATTATGAAAGTCTCACGAACATGGGCTCTTCACAGCAAAGCAGGGCCCGGAGTGAAGAGAAAAAAAAATTGCCTAGGGCAGACACGACAATGTAAAGAGGAGAGACTAGTTAGGAAGAGGTTAATAGTTGGGTTGTTTTTGTTCAAAGGAGGGGGCTTACCTGATTGGGGGTAAAGTGTGGCTGGGTGGGATCTTGGGCAGCTTAAGGAGAGGTGGTTTAGCCTGGTGTCCAGTGGAACTCGGCTGATACAGGAAATAGCTAGCCACCCACCCTCCCTGTTCTTGTCATTTTCAATGCTGGGACTTGTTGAATTAATGGGCGTCATGGCAGCTGGGTGGTTTTTGGTCTTTGCTGGCGGTGGAAACTTAGGCTAAATAAATGGTTCGGTACCCATCAGTGGTATGTGTCCCTCTGGTGCATTCCAGTTAATAACAGTTTAACTGGAATATGGAAATGGTTGCACTGAGGATAGTGTGTTGTCTCCGAGCTGGAGGCCTATTATGGTAAAAGGTGTATAATGGAACATCATTTTGGGGTGCCTTCAAAGACCATTAGGCTTAGCGATGATCTGTTTCTGTTTTAAGGAATGTTTCTCCTTTATGTTAATTTAAGTTGAATTGTTAATAAAAGGCTGCTATGGCTTTTTTTTACTCCATTCGTTGTGTGGTCTCCTTTATTGGTATAGGTAATGTAAAAGGGGGATGGGGTAAATCTTGGGTATAGCTTTGCAGCCACTTGATAGAGTCGAGGACATCTGTTCTACACTGGTCATGTCTTTGTGGTTCAGTCAGAACTCCATTAACTGCACTTATCCTCAAAGACAGCATCCCTCTCAGTAAAGTCCTGGGTAGCTCTAGTAACACAGGCAAAGAGCTGGAGAATTTATAAGTCTGAGGACACAGGGGAAACCCTAATGGAATTATTCAGGTAGCAAATGGAAGGAGGCTTTCAATAGTGTTGGGTCTTTTATAGAAGCTGCATGCTATTGGGCTCCTGTCCGGCTGCCTGTACACTGGTTCTGATAGTGGAGGGCTACTCACCTGGCTGCAGATCACTTACTCAGCTACCTCTGCCTCATCAGGTGTGGCTTCTCTGAGGTGTGGAGTGAGGGATTCTGAGGAACGTAAATTCCGTGGGTATGTCCCAAACCCCAATGAGTTTTGGGAAATAGAGTTAAAGGGGCCTGCGCCTGAATCTGCACATGGTGTGTATATGGGCATTCTGCTACAATTACAGCCTCAATGGCCCAGCATCTCTGCTCATCCCCTCACCTCCCTACATATCCTTTTATGTAGCTGCTTAGGGAAGATGCAAAGGGGAACACCATAGAGTGACAGCTCTAATGCCCTGTACACACGGTCGGACATTGATCGAACATTCTGACAACAAAATCCATGTTTTTTTTCTGACGGATGTTGGCTCGAACTTGTCTTGCATACACACTGTCACACAAAGTTGTCGGAAAATCCGATCATTCTGAACGTGGTGACGTAAAACGCGGTGACGTTTATCGGGACTATAAACGGGGCAGTAGCCAATAGTTTTCGTCTCTTAATTTATTTTGAGCATGCGTGGCACTTTGAGTGTCGGATTTGTGTACACACGATCGGAATTTCCGACAACGGATTTTGTTGTCGGAAAATTTTATAGCAAGCTCTCAAACTTTGTGTGTTGGAAATTCCTATGGAAAATGTGTGATGGAGCCCACACACGGTCGGAATTTCCGACAACAAGGTCCTATCACACATTTTCCATCGGAAAATCCTATCGTGTGTACAGGGCATAAGTCTGCTGGGGCTGCTGATTTCACATCCAAAATGGCAGTTCCCAGTAACAGTTTTTATAGCAGTAGGAAACACAAAAACATAATAAACTGCAGTATTTCATATGCTTTAATGTTGTGGCTGAATTTGTTTTCCTTCTTAAGGCTTTTTTTTCTCTATCTTTTTCTCTATTTTCACCTGGTTCTCTGACCAATAATATACTTCATGTTTTAGGGTGTCTCCAGTCCACTTCACTGGAGATGCAATGGAGACTCCTTTGGACAGCAGCACTGTCAATCTGGGATGAGGGTAGTCTTAGATGCACTAGCAAATTTAACTAAATGATTCTAAAGCTTTAATTTCTTTTTTTAAATAACAACCAGGTTTATCCATTGTCAAACGCTTACCACAGATATACGGTGGCAGAACGGCCCCACTGCGCTGAGTCACGTACATGTAAGTGATCTGGCTCTTCCAGGTAGGGGGCACATGTGCCCACCGCCCTGGTTGTGCTGCCATTCACTCTAACACCTGCCAATCAGCAGGTCCTGGGCAATGATTATTGGCTGGAACCCGCTCACTGGCTGAGTGAATTACAAAAGAGAGCCCTGTGTTGGTAAACAGAGATTACTACAGACAGCGGCGATGTGCCAGTTTTTTCTCCCTTCAAAGCATCGAGTAAAGACCGTCACATTGCTTAGTGAAAACATCACAGAGTAAACATTGTTAGGCACACAGTTAACCCTTTGATGCCCTTGAATGTTAACCCCTTCCCGGCCAGTGTCATTAGTACATTAACAGTGTATATTATTAGCACTGATCACTGTATTAGTGTCACTGGAGATGTCAGTGTCATTTAGTCAGTTCCCACCCAGCCTCAGTTACTGTCAGATTGCCAGTCCTACTATAAGCAGCTGACATATACCAAAGAGATGTAGCAGAATACATTTTGGCCTAAATTGAAAATCGATTTTTACATTTTTTAATTGGACAAGTGTTATAGCAGTAAGTAAAAAAAAAATTGGGGTTATTTTTCACAATTTTTTGTATTTTTTGTTTATATAATAAAAAATATAAGTTTTGTTTGGTTTTCCCCCCCAGTGGAACTCCTGGCTTCTCCCTTCCAGCAAGTGCACCCATAGAAAGCTGCTTTCTATAAATAACAGATTTTTTCTATACAAAGCTAGAGTATTTCCAAATAATTGATCAATATAACAATAGGTCGGATACGAAACCACCTTGGTGGCCTTACCAGTAAATACTCTATTATTGAAGTCAATTATTCACTGTTATATGAAACTTATGTACAAATGTTAATATGATTGTACCAATGTTATTTTCAAACATTAATAAAAGCTTTTTGTTTAAAAAAAAAGAAAGCCGCTTTCTATGGGGCCAATTGTACAAGCTTGTTCTAGAGCCTCGCTGTCTGCTCCCTCATCCCTGGCTTTGATTGACAGCAGCAGGAACCTATTATGTGAGTAGATTTACATCACTGAGCATAATTGTAGCACCCTGATGTTTAGGCAGGGTTGCTATTAAATTTAGTTGCCAGGCGATAGTTCCCTTTAACAATTGTCAGGAGATCAATTGATTCCTCTCTAAATCTGGACTAGTTGCACCCTCTCTTCTAGGTGGCATTATGCTAGTGGCATTAGATAAGACAGGGGTTTTGCAAGCTCAGCCATGAATGGATGGGGTGTCCCAGCCAATGGGCAGGGATTTTCTTTGGTCCCTTGGCCTGCTGGGAGAACCTGTTTATTTGGGTGGAGTCAGATGATCGGGGTTTTGTGCCACCTGGATGGCTGGGAACATCTGGCTGCTAGGCTGTCTGAGTGCCTATTCAGAAGCAGGAGAGCATCGTAGGGTTGGGACTGCGGGCTTCTAGTCCAACCAGAAGTAACGGTTCCGCCAGCCGGTGAACCAGATGTGGTCAGAGGTAGAGGGGAAGCTGTCACCACTAAGGGACCATCCACCTTGTTACTAGTGACCGCTTTGAGTAAGCTGAGGCCAGTACCAGAGCAGACTTCTCACCAGCCGAAGATGGTGAAGAAATGGGAAAACTTCAGCAAGTGCCAAGTCAGGGAACCAGCGGGACAGCAGAGGTGACGCTTGCGGAGCATCAGTGAGTGCCAAGCCAGTGACCTAGCTTGTCCGCAGGGGTGATGCTTGAAGAGTGTCTGCGAGTGCCTAGCCAGGGACCCAGCAGGGAAATGGGGGTGACGCTTGAGGAAGATACTGAGTGCTAACAGTGGAAGAGCTCAGGGGATCCAGTGGCTATTGGATCTGAAGTCTAGTTAGAGAGACGGGGAGCTTATTGAGTGAAGACCCACCGTGAGTGATTGTGGGGTAACTGTTCATGTTACAAATAGTTGGATACAATTACAGTTAGTAACATCTACAAGATTGTTGCCATAGGAGACAGCGTCCTACCTATACAGAAGTGGTGTCTGGCTGGAGGCCTTCATCTGTATGGCTGTCTGCCTATAGAAGTCTTGGAGTCTGCCAATTAACATTGCATCTACCCAGGGGTGTCCTGACCCTAACCCTCTCTCCCACAGTTCTGTTTAAGAGACAATAAATCTCTTTGCATTCAAAAAGTGTCTGGCGCCCACCCTTTTCATCTTGCATTACACCCACCATGCTTTGTAACCCACTCTACGCAGAAGGATGTCAGCTGTCCCTGACTCTGGAGGTCACCATTGAGCCTAAAGGGGCCCAGGACTTTGCTACAACTATATGGGCTACACTATGGAATACTTATTTAATTTTTACATGGCTTAATGCACAGTACATGGCGGAGGGGAGGTGCAAACAGTGAATCCCTGCTGATGTACGCTGGAGTTCCTGAAGTGCCATTGAACCACCTGTTGCTGTGATATCTGTATATAGCTGCGATAACAAACAGCATACATCACTGTGTTCCAGGTGCGAGCCGAGATTTCCTGTCTCATAACCGAAACACAGAAGCGTCTATGACAGCGGCACTCAGTGCAAGCAATGTATTCTATCAATAAATACAAAGCTTCCTCTTACTCAGCCAGTCAGAGGAAGCTTTGTATTCATTGATACATTACATCGCTTGCTCTGAGCTGCTGAGCGCCGCTGCAGTAGACTCGACTGTGTTCCGGTTATGAGACAGGAAGTCTCGGCACACAGAATACAGTGCGGTATGCTGTATGTAGCCACAGCTATATACAGTTTATACAGCACATCCAGCGGCCTCACAGGTTATTGAGAGTCATAGTTTGTTTGGGCCAGCTTGGTCCAAACAAACTATGTAAAGTGTGTGGAAAGATGGAGTTCTTCTTTAATGCTTTTCTATACCTACACAAGAAAGGCTTTTACAGGTAAATAACATAACATAAGATATGGTAAATTGACATATAATCCTCTGGAATTTCTTTCTTTTTTTTAACCACTTTAATAACAGGCACTTTCACCCCCCTTCCTGCCCAGGCCAGTTTTCAGTTTTCAGCGCTGTCGTGCTTTGAATGACAATTGCGCAGCCATGCAATACTGTACCCAAACAACATTTTTTGGAGACAGATAGAGCTTTGTTTTGGTGGTATGTAATCAGCACTGTTTTTTTTATTTTTTGCTAAACAAACAAAAAATAATGAAAATTAAAAAAAAAAAAAAAACATTTCCTTGTTTCTGTTATAAAATTTTGTAAATAAGTAATTTTTCTCCTTCACTGATGTGCATTGATGAGCTTACACAGGCAGGGAATGATGAGGCAGCATTGATGGACACTGATGAGAGGGCATTGATGAGGAGGCACTAATATGCAGCACTGATAAACGGCACTGATATGCAGCACTGATGGGCACTGATAGGTGGTACTGATGGGCATCACCGGAGGACATCACTGATGGGGTTGCACTGATAATCATTGCAGAATCGCACTGTCAGGAAAGCCGCTCATCATCTTTCCTCTACTCATGTGCTGTTAGCGTGAGTAGAGGAATGCTGATAACCGGCACTACCTAGTTACACTGTGATCAGCTGTGAATGGACACAGCTGATCAGATGGTAAAGAGCCTACGTCATAGGCTCTTTACCATGACCGGAGATGCGGTGTGTCCGAGTGACACACCGCACCACCAATCGCCGTACTGCGCGCCCCTGTTCTGAAGGACATCATATGACCTCCAGTCAGAACTGGAAAGCCACTGCACGGCCATCATTTTGCTATAGGCCAAAGGCGATGTGGTTAAATGAATGGTCTGGAGAGAGAGTCTATTAGGATACAATTTTCACTTTACCCAATGTCAGCTCCTTCAACTACCATTTATAAAAAAAAAAGGAAAAAAAAAAGTCAGAGCAATATAGTGAGGCTCTCAAATGCAATTACCAGGTCAGTGAAGAGCATTTCTTAATCTCCTGACCATCAAGCAATGCGTAAGTGTGGTGGCAAGAAAAGTGAGCTTCAACACCCTCTTATTCCCCCCTGGCAGCATGAGGTAGTGTGCCGAGAGCATGGTCACTGCGTGTTCTCAGTCCGCTGTCGTCAGTCAAGGCTTCTGATCAGGATCCAGTGGCTCAAGATCCCAATCATGTAACTGCTGAGAAAGCCAATCACAGAAGTCACAACATACAGTCATGTTGCCTACTTGGCAGTTAAATCCCACATAAAGGGCTGCTGGGGGGGGCATCATTAACCGCTTGCCAACCAGCCGCCACAGTTGTACTGCGGTAACATCAAAAAAAAAATAATAAAAATGCTATAAATCTATCCCCTATTTTGTAGACGCTATAACTTTTGTGCAAACCAATCAATATACGCTTATTGTGATTTTTTTTACCAAAAATATGTAGAAGAATACATATCGGTCTAAACTGGGGAAGAAATTAGTTTTTTTATACATTTTTGGGGGATATTTATTATAGCAAAAAGTAAAAAAAAATCATTTTTTTTTTAAATTGACTCTCTTTTTTTGTTGATATAGCAAAAAATAAAAACCGCAGAGGAGATCAAATACTACCAAAAGAAAGCTCTATTTGTGCGAAAAAAAGGCGTCAGTTTTGTTTGGGTGCAATGTCGCACAACCGCGCAATTGCCAGTTAAAGTGACGCAGTGCCGAATCGCAAAAAGTGCTCTGGTCAGGAAGGGGGTAAAATTTTCCAGGGCTGAAGTGGTTAAGGAGTCAATTTTTTCTTTTTTTTATCCCAGATGACAACAATATTTTTCACAGATTACTGTAAGAAGCTTTTTAGCTGAGGCACTGACCCAGAATTTTTTTTTTTTCTTGCTAAACTGTTCAAAGAGCATTAATATATTTCAAATGGATGATTAATTTAGATGTCAGATATTTTGCACATGCATTTTGATGAAGTCACAAAACCAAAGATACTTGTCTGGGCACAGTGCATGCACACTATGCAAAAAAAGAATTTTGAATATTTAGATTACATTCCCAGACAGACTAGAGGAATTTGAAGTCAGATTTTTCTTCATTATAACTGCCTGAAAGAAAGAAACTGCTGCAGAAGTTTATCATTTTACATTAACACATTTATTTTTTGACAGGTCTCGATATCTAGTATATCTTGCAACTGTAAAGTACATATTAGTCATGAATGGCTATAGATTTATTGAAAAAATAACCCATTAACTGGCAACTTTTTCCTATATTAACCTCATATATCTGAACTGCCACTAAGGACCATGATGACAGTCACAAAATATGACTGCACTTAGCTGTTCCTTCCTTGACTGATTAGCTGCTGTGTATGACTGCTGTAGGCAGCTTCAGGAGCTGGAAAGTCAAGGAAGGTGATATACAGGTGACTCAACATTTGTAGATTATACTGACATTGACATGGTATTCATGCAGTGCAGGAAAACATTTCAATTGCTTTCACATTTTTGAGAAATTCTTCATTAAATAAATTTACACACTGAAACTAAATGAGCGATTTATCTATGGATTTAATTTTACGTTGTAGCAAAGATACAAGAAGGAGTGGTTCAACGTAAACAGAAGCGACCAGCCTTGTGTATGTATTCCTTCTCAAATTGTAGTGAAACATTTAACACTGAAATTCAGACAAACAGCTAAATATACAGTTGAAATATAAGCTTGGGAGCTGTTTTACCAAGGCAATTGTATACCTGTCAATTCAATCCTGAGATTTAACCAGCCCTGCTAGACATCAGATCCAGGTTGGTGACCTCATTTTTCTCTACCAAAGGAAAAACATGTGTCAAGGGAACAAAAACATGCAGAGAATATATATCTGCAATACATGCACATTTCATTATGTTTTTTTCCTTTTAAAGAGTCTGCAAGTACAGGAAAGTACATTTTGACCAGCCAGAAATGAGCTCTAAAATTAATATTAAAAAGTAACACCACTTTTATTGAGAAAAAAAATCATCTCTGGGTGATCTATGTACATTGCAAGGATTTTAACAAACTTTGTTGCAGATTCCTACCTTTTGTTATTCTGAAGAAATATCTGTTTGTTCGTTGGTGTCCATGTCCAAAGCGATTGCAAATGGGAGTGATTATTGATCAACTGCTCCACTTGCAGAGTTCTAATGAGAAAAGTGGCAGGGTCTGAATTCCTTTAGATGTGATTTACTCTTTGGGAGTATTTCACCAAAAATGAAATGTTTGTTGCAGAGGAGGCGATGATGCCCAAAATCATATTTGTATCTTAGTGCAGACAACTGGGAAAATTAGTGAGCCATCTGTTCATCGTTAGGAGCAGAAGCACACTATAGTCCTCACCCTGCTCACTCTGCTCTCTCATCTTGTCAGAATGACTTGTCCATCGCATTTGCTTGCAGGATATCTGATAGATGCCTAGTTCTGACCCTCTCCCAGTTTATGTGCTTCTGTGCCAAAGTTGATAAAAAGCTGTCTTTTCGTGGTTACCACATCGGAGACCAAATCGAAACCGATTACGGCTTTGTTCGGGACTCCGCAGACTGGCAGATGTGGCGGCTGGTGACTCGGGTCTCCCGATGGGACAGGAGACCCAGGCAGGGCAGTGGAATGTGGCAGAAGGGGGGAATGCCCCCTCCCGCTGCTTGTGATAATGGCCGTGCAGTTGTTATCACTTGAAAGCCGACCGACAGCTCTAAAAAATGGTACTGGGGTGATGCCTCTGGCTGCAGGCATCACCCCGGTACAACCACTTCAACAAAATGACTTACAGGTATGTGATTTTGCATGAAGTGGTTAAAGGGGGTTTGTTAAGTAGCTCTGCAGACCCTCACTTTCACTGGGCCAGAGTTGTAGGAAAGAGCCCCTTGTCCTCATCAACATGGGGGACAAGATATTTTGTCAGGAGTTACCCCCTAGCAAGAGACCCTCTCCATGTTAAGGGTCTGTGGCCTGGTATGATTCAGGAGGCCCCCTCCCTTTCCTGGCCAAACAACCTGGGTGCATACTCAAAAAAGGGTCTGACGTGGATTTTGAAAAGGGGGGGGGTGGTCACGCTAGGATGCAGGTGGATTTTCCTTGCTTGTTTTTTTGTTTTCGTTGGGTCCCCTTATACACAATACAAAACCCTCATCTACAAAATAATCAATGGATGATGGGAATCCCCAGCTGCTTTGTTTGCAAAAGAAGTGCTACAGAAATGTCATATAGAGGCTGGCAATTTAAATTGTAGTTTTTCTTTCTAAATGTGACTTTTGCTTGTGCACCAGTTCAAAGGGTTTAAAGTCAGGAATCCCAAATCCTGGATTCCCCTCTGTTACAGAAAGATATACTGTGCTGTAGCTGTGTTTTTTAAAAATTATGAAGCAGACAGCGGTGCTCCGAAATAAGATATTTTGCTGCATAATTTTTTAAACACAGACTCTGCACAGTATATCTTTTTGTAACAGAGGGGCTTCCAGGATTTGGGATTAGTGATTTTACAGCCATAGCGGTGGGAGGGGAGGGGCAGGGAGGAGAAGGCTGACACTCAGACTCCTGAGCTGTCAGGCAGGGAGGGAGGGGAAGAGGGAGATATGGCAGACTGATGGAGGAGCATAAACTGACCATGGTATCATGGATCAGCAGCCATGATTACCATGCTCAGCACACTAAGAGAGACACAGGAACAGGCAGGATCAACCAGGTATTTTACAGCATACGTAGAGTGGGACAAATGACACCACACAAGCACTATGCTGTATATCCTGCTTTAAAGGAACAGGAATTTTTTTTTTTTTTTTTTTTTTTTTTTTTTTTAGGGCTACACTCACTTTAGGGCTAAAAGCATGTTATTTAAATTAATTGTGCATTTTTAATGTTTCACTTAAAGCTGTATTAAAAGAGTAGCTCTGTACCAAAAACGTATATTTACAGATTTTTTTTTTTTGCATTGGTATATATTGGTTTATATTGGTAAAGTTACAGTTTAATCTGCGTATATTCTTACTTCACTGGTTCCTCCCTCCCCCCACCTTATCAACATGCTAATTACATTTTGCAATAAAACCTTTGTTAATATGACATCAACAATTTGTTACAACGAAATAAAACCTGGTAGTTTTCTTCTAAAATGTAAAAAGAAAGCTAAAGAAACATTATTGAAAGCTAGGCTATGTGGGCCAGGTCCTCTGATAAATATAATGCTGACTGCTAATTTGAAAGAGAAAGGCCTTCTGCCTGACTCATGCCATGGCCATCTATCCTAATTTTCAAAAGGGCCACTTAGAAGGTAATACATGAGAAGCCTGGACAGCATCTTCAAAGGACAGGTGCAGTGCTGGCACACGTAGATCATGTATTGGTGTCGTGGTGAAGAGCACTTACCAAATCAAATCCCCAATGTATACAATAAATGTGCACTGGGCCCTTTCCCCCCATGTGCACTGTATGCACTGAACACATTAGGGATACACCAGTGATAGCACTGCAGCATTTCCAAATGATTCCTATATTTTTAATGTGCTTTTGAAAATGCAAAGAACAACTCCTCACTTACTTCAAAAGTTCAGACTTTACGAAGGATTAATTGCCCAATACATCAGTTACACAGTGAGCTGAATTAGAGGAGTAACCTCGGGGTATAGAATAACACAGTATTTTTATTTTAATGTGATTAAAATGTTTTGTTCATGGATTGACAGTATTATTTTTACAAGCATGTGCCCAAAGGCTTTTTAAGGTTGTTTTCAGAGCAGCCTTTGATATCGTTGGTTGATTTGTAGCCTGGATATGGGGAATATTTTTTAGAGTATTGCAGCAAGGGGATTTTTTTTTTAAATAAAATTACATACACTTTTTTAAGTACATTTATTTTTAGCTACTTTTCATAATATATTTTTGTGGGTTCCAGGCTGCCCTAAATACTTATGTATCGAAGCACATAAGTATTTTTGGGTAATCATTTTATGTAATGGGTTTACACCTGTTTTCATAAATGTTTTTTTTTATAACTGACATGAGATGACAAACTTAAAGAGGTTCTTCAGTTTGACAAAAAAAAAAATTAAAAGTCAGCAGCTGCTGTTTTCTAATAAAAGGACACTCACCTGTTCAGGGAACCAGCACTGTCCTCACTCGGGGCAGTTCTCCACAGTTCTTTAGGTCCCAGGCACCAGCATGTTGATTGTGGGAAGCTGGCTGTGACTTCTTGCGGTTTTACAGCCAGATCCCCACTGCACATGTGCAAGTCCACTGCACTCTGTGAATAGACCCGCACACTCATCACAGGTCCCAGGATGATTCAGGTGGTGGTGGGGAAAACTTGTGCTGGAATCGCCTAGGCAATTCTAGCGGAAGTGGAAACAGGTACCTGACATAATTAGGTACCCGCTTGTAGGCAGGTGCAGTCTGTTTTCTCCACTGTAGGTGGCGCTCATCCACAGCGGCATTGTAGTGGGAGAGGAAGTCAAGAGGAACATGATTCCTCACTGGAGCAGCAATCTGGTTGGATACTGGCCACCCATGTGACTGTGGAGGCCATCTTAGTATATTTAGGACACTGTCTTCTGGGCTTGCCATGCATTCAGCATGTGGGTAGTGTAGGGACAGGTCATCTGTTTGTCAGGGACAGTATTTGCAGCAAGGAAAGGTTCCAGACGAGTAGGGAAAGCTTAGGGCTCTGCCACTATCCTTGGACACCTTCGCGTTTGTGTGCCTCCAGAAGGATGTTGTCAGTTTGGCTGAAACCAGCTCTGCTACATGCTGTTGGAATCCGTGAGTGTTCCCGGTTGGGCCTCCTTCTACCGGGTTTGTTGTGAATTGTTTTGCCTTTACTTCAATGTAAGTTCCATTATTTGCACCTGTACTGAGTGTGTGTCATTGCTGCCGCACTGTGTTGCACCCACCCACATGCTCCCCAAAGAAAAAAATTATTCCCAAAAGTGGAAGGGGGGGCGGACAACATAAAGCAGAACTTTTGTTTTTAGGTGAAGTTCTACTTTATGTTTTTATGTGCAAAGTTAAAAAAAAAATGAAAGTGTCATCTATAGCAGCGAATCAAGTGCCACCTTTTTAACTCTTCTACACTTAAACAAGAGAACAACATGGCTAGCTAGAATGGCCAACAATACTTTATTTCCTTCAGTTTTTAAATGAAGCCACTTGCTGTAAGTGGATCAAATTTTCATACAAGATAAAAGGAACCAAGAGGTATTGCTCAAAAATAGGGTTTTTAGTTTTAATAGGGCTTTCTATCAAACCTTCCACCCCACAAGTCAGATCTTCAGTGTCCCCGGGAAATTATGAATCAGTCTTAGTTGAAGTATGACTTGTGTGGTAACAAGATAGTTTTAGCACTTATTTTATTTATGTATTTCTATGTAGCACCCTCCTAGGTAGGTTCTAGGATTAGTGTATTATAGTTTTTGGTTGCTCTGCTTATCAGAGAGACAGCTAAGTTTATTTATTTGTATTTTTTATTTATTGCTGTCTGCTTAAAAGAGAGTAACAGTGCTGCTCATGCTGTCTTGATGTTTTACTGTGTCCTAGCAGATATAGAAAGTGCTAGACGGTAGGCAGAAACCATGCAGAGGGAGCATGAATATTCATACAGCCCTGGCCAATTAGAAGGGGAGGTGCCCCTAGGCATGCTTGGTGCCTGTATTTATGTTCGAGGAGCACATGAGCTCTTGGTCATTCCTAGCAGGGCGTTGCCTCCCCTGACATTCGCTGCCATGTGGCCTCAGGTGGGAAGCCTGAGGGCCTGAATTGTTGACATGCAACCTCAGGTGGGAGACCTGAGGACAATTAGTATTCCAGGGAGAATCACAAGAAGGGATGACCTCCCTGGAACAAAGACAGCTACTATGGATACAGGGGGCAATGATGGGAGAGTAGGTAAAATCTCAAAATTTATTGAAATAACAAAAGCTATAATTGCACAGCAGTATGCTCCTAAAAAGTTTTAAATGGAGCTGGTCCTATATACATCAATAAAAAGGCATAACAGATGCATGATAACACGTGGTACGCCCATGGAACAGACATACAAACAATAGACAGACAGTGACATACAAATAACACATACGGTGCAGGTGCCACGGATGCACAGGATCCCTAATGGCAAAACGCCAATGAAAAAGTAAAGAACAGAATAAATAAACTGCAAAGAGATACTGTGCATGGGGTGGCGGAGGACTGGTTAAAGATAAACCTACCAAGGAGAAAATTGCTACACAAGAGGTTAATAGAGTAGAGTAGGTTAGTAGCTGTAGAGTCTCCACAAAATACTAGTAGTTCTTGCTGAATGGAATGAAACAAAGTCCAAACAAATGATTGCATGCGCATGCTCAAAACATTTCATTCAAAAAAAGGACCAGCTCCATTTAAACCTTTTTAGGAGCATACTGTTGTGCAATGATAACTTTTGTTATTTCAATACATTTTGAGATTTTACCTACTCTCCCATCATTGCCCCCTGTATCCATAGTAGCTGTCTTTGTTCCAGGGAGGTCATCCCTTCTTGTGATTCTCCCTGGCATGCTATTTGTCCTATATGCTTTGTTTTGGCTAAGAATATAGCCTCTATATGTGAAGAGTGGCATTGGGCGAGCAATTATTATCTATTTAATGGCATGAGGTGTAAGGGTGCCCCCCCCCCTTTTTGTTTTTTCATAGGGGGGCCTGAAGGCCTGAAGTCTGTGTGGCTGACCCTGGTCCTACCATAGCTGACAGAGGGAGAGTCTACAGTTTATCTGGTCTGGTATCACAGAGAGAGAAGGCTGCCGGTGGTGCTTCAGAAGCCTAGTGAGACACTCTTAGGATCCTTAGACAGTTACCCCCTCTTGTGCCCTATGTTAACTGAGGGTCCACACAAACAGAACAGTGGCTAGTGTTCTTGGAGCGTTGTCCAGGACTGTCCACTACTTTACTTGGAGACATTGCTAAGTTCTGCAATCAGTTTGCTGCTGCTGTGAAGAAGGCTGTATGTGCCTTCTAAAAGGACTTCAGCCAAGTTTCAATAGGAAAGGAAGTAAGAGTCCGCAGTGTGAATAGTTCAATTTAGAAGTATCCTACTATATCCCTTCCCTATCCAAGTTCTCCAATAAAACAACAAAACAAAACCCCTAGACTGGTCATTGGAGACAATGAGTGGAAGTGTGTGTGTGCGCCTGGCTGTTTAAATCTACCTTGTGCCTGGCTGTGGAGCAAAAGTGGGGAAGACCCTGGGCAAAATACCAGCGGCTCCTGCGGAGGTAGTGCTACATTTATTTTATTACAGGTACCTATATAGCACTTTCAATTTACACAGTTCCTTACATTTATATTATAAATTCACATCAGTCCCTGCCCTCAAGGAGCTTACAATCTAAGGTCCCTATCTCACATTCATACATACTAGGGCCAATTTAGACAGTAACCAGTTAACCTACCTCTAGGTAGCCTCTTCACATACAGTTAACTGTGATAGGACAGTCTTGCTGGCTGAGAGAAGTGGAACTACAATTGTATCACACTTACTTTCTCATGCCAAAATGTCATATTATATTCAGAATGTGTTTGTGTTTTCCTGCTGTTTTGTGAAATCCTGTTGAGGCTTTAACATTCTCTGAACTTCACTCCAGCAGCCATCTTGGAGAAGCCTCATTTTCTGATGTTCTCTCAAGATTTTGTCCACCATTTTCTGTTAGCTTCCATATAAAAGGGGGCCCAGCAACCATTTTGAGAGACGTGTGTGGAATAAGTGAGGGAAAGGTATACTGCCTGTGAGGGAAAGCTAGGCCTTATTCAAGGAGAGTGTTCCAGCCTGCAGGGACAGAACAGGGATCCTGCCTATCACCACTGCTTCTGTGCTTGTGATAGAAGATCATCTAAGACAGTGTATTTTCCTTTTAAATCATCTCTGCTGCATCCGTGGAACCTGCTTATGGACAGCAGACTATGGCAAGTAATCAAAATGTGCCTTGTATACCACTGATGTGCCTGAAGAGATGAATTATAACTACAGTGCCAGTTTACTGAGCTGCATTCTGTATCTTTGGTGAATGGACTGTGAATCTGTGCCTTATATGCTAACAAGAGAACTGTTTACTCCACTTTTGTAAATATCATTTTCTACTGCTGCTTATCCGGTAATTAAAGTTATTTCATTAACAATACCACACAGTGCGTTTCCCTCTATAATACCGCAATGCTAATTCCCCCGCTTACATTTTGGCATAGTCGGCAGGATGTCAGAACCGTCATCCACGGCGGTGGGAGTGGCTAGAGGATTAGCCAAGGCACCTTATGGAGCAGCTCTGGCACTGATCCCTAAATTTACTGGCACAAATATCTCCCTGACAGACTGGGTGGAGAGATTGGACAGCTCAGCCCGCTTGTTTCAAATACCCGCTGAGCACATTGCAGATTCGGCTATTAATGCACTAGAAGGTGAAGCCCGCCGGGCCGTGATGGTTCTGCCAGAAAAGGACAGAGACAGCAGAACATCTATTGTGGTTCGTCTGGAGAGCTTGTATGGTCAGAGTACCCCTATAGCTGAACTCCAGAGGAGATTATATACCCAGTGCCAGCATGACCAAGAGACACTGTCTGAATTAGCTGTTGCCCTGCAGGAAATCTGGTGCCATTTGGAGAAACAAATGGCACCCACTGGAACAGGAGTATCTAACCCTGATCAACTCATCCTGGACCAGTTTCTCTTTGGGGTATGGTCCTCTTCATTAAAAAGAGCCTTAAGGAATAGAGTGAGGGCTGATTACACAGTCAAGTTTGCTGTTATCCTGCAAGAGGCCATTGAGGCGAGAACAGGAGAAGCTGGAACATGAACAGGCTATTGCCAGAAACCAGCTTACCTCCACTTCCTTGAGTCGCTTCCTTGAGCTCTAACGGCCTCTAACGGAAGGCCGTTAGAGCTCAAGGAAGCGACTGCTCCATGCCCCTCATCAAACCCAGCTGCTGTGTTGGCCTCAATAGAAAGAATTGTAAAGGACCTAGTTGATACCTTGAACAGTAAATGTCAGCTACTCGGAGCGGGTCTACCCAACCTAGTGCTTCATGCAACCCACTCCGGAGAAGAGACCTGGATACAGAATCTGATTAATGCTTATTAGGCTGTTCAGACATCATGTCACAAATATACAGTGAAAGTTGGGGTCATCCACCTTCCAGCATGTCAGCGGGTTACTATACAACCCCATCAAGAGCTGGTGTGCCCCCTTCCTGTTGTGGCTAGAAGGCACGTAGAAAGGAGCCACTAAGATGGTAGAGCCACAATGCAATCTAGAAATAAAAGGTGAATGGTTAATAGCCAGGACTTTGTCTGTTGTCAAACAGGGACAGGTTTTGGTGCAACTTGTTAACCTGGGGTCTGCGCCCCTCCACATACCCACTGACTTGGCTATTGCAGATGTGTATACAGTACCTAGAAACTGCATCACTGATCCTTGCCCTGGAGTGGAAGCTGCATGTGCTTCTTTGCAATCTGCTCTTCCTGATTCCAAAGACTCTTATCTTTTGCATTTATTAGCACAACTTGCACTTCCATTTCAAAAGATGACTCCTGATTAACTAACTAAAATACAGCGGTTGGTTCACAAACATATGATAGCATTCTCTAGGGGCCCGGAAGACTTTGGTTGTACTACTGTTTTGGATCATCCAATCCACACTGGTGAAGCTACTCCTATCCGTGAAAGGCATTGTAATATAACCCCTGCCCTTTGTCATGAAGTTTAAGACTTACTACAAGGAATGCTACAGGGGGGGTGATAGGAGAGAATTGCAGTCCTTGGGCTGCTTCCATAGTTCTTGCCTGAAAGAAAGATGGAAATTTAAGTTTGTGTGGAGTATCACAGACTGAACTCATGTACGCATTGAGATGCTTACCCACTGCCATGGGTCGAAGAATCCCTAATAACCTTTGGCCAGGCTCAGTATTTTTCTACCCTGGACCTGGCCAGCGAATACTGGAAGGTCCCAGTAAAGTAAGACGACCGTGAAAAAACAGCCTTTATTACCCCTCTGGGACTGTACGAGTTCAATCGTATGCCTTTCGGCCTGACTAATGCCCCCAGCACTTTCCAAAGGCTAATGGAACGTTGCTTGGGAGACTTGAATGTTGACTCCGTTCTGATTTACTTGGATGATGTCATCATCTTTTCCAAAACATTTGAGGACCATTTGAAGCATTTGGACCAAGTCCTCTCTCGGCTAGCTCAATATGGACTTAATCTCAAACCAGAAAAATGTCATCTTATGAAGACCAAAAACCACTATTTGGGGCATGTGGTAGAAGCAAAGGGGGTGTCCCCAGATCCAGATAAAATTCAGGCTGTGCAGGCTTGGACCACTCCTAAGACGGTGACAGAGCTTCGCTCTTTCTTGGGGCTTGTGGGTTATTACCGCAGATTATTTCCAAACTTTGCTAGTGTTGCGGCCCCACTCACCCAGTTGTTGTGTGGTCAACCAGCCCATAAAAAGGGAAAATCGTCCCTAAGTATTAATGAGAGTTGGTGGGGCAGCACAGAGTGAAGCGTTTAAAACCATCAAGGCAAAGTTGACTTCTGTGCCCATACTGGCTTACGCTGACTACCGTAAACCCATCCGGGTGTACACCAATGGCAGTCTCCAAGGCTTGGGGGCTGTGCTTGCTCAGGAGCAAGATGCGACTGAATGAGTAATAGCATATGCTAGTCACAGCTTGCGAACTACAGAACATAATCCTGCCAACTACAGCTCTTTTAAACTGGAGCTGTTAGCGGCAGTCTGGGCTATGACTGAAAAGTTTACTGAGTATTAGGTAGGTGGACAAGTGGACATCTATACTGACAACAATCCTCTTGCCTACCTAGAAACTGCCAAACTTGGGGCTTTGGAGCAATGTTTGGTGGCCTGGCTAGCCCAGTTCAACTATACTATTCACTACAGGCCAGGGCCCTCCAATGGCAATGCTGATGCCCTCTCGAGGTTTCCCCATGACCAGCCTCAGGAGGATAGAGATCAACAGCATCAAGAGTATGAGTTTGTCCCCTCCAGGGTCAACCTACGAGAACAACAAGCGCCCTCAGCTCTGCAAAGTGATCAAATCCCACAAAGAATGCCAGAAATTCATACTCCTCAAGAGTGGATTAAACTTCAGTGGAAAGACCCCGACATTGGTCAGCTCATTAAATATTGGGACAGGAATTGAAAACCAGACTACAGGGAGCGAAGAAGGCTCTCGTCAACCTTGTGTCAGCCTCTTAAGCAGTGGAATAAGTTGGAAAGATATAATGGACTCTTGTACCGAAAGACACGCATACCAGGAGAACCACGGATTATCCGTCAACTGATCGTCCCTCAGTCGGAGGCCTTAGAGGTCTGTCAAGCCTTTCACAGTACTGGAGGTCACTTTTGTGCCGAACGGACCGAGGCTTTTGTTCGTAAGTAAATTTTTCATCCTGGACTGACTAAGTCGGTGCTGAAGGTGTGTCAGGAGTGTCAGAGTTGTGCCACTCACAAGGGAAAAAGTGAGAAAATCACCCCTCTGGTGGTGAGCATAGGAGAGTCCTTTGAATTACTGACCATGGACCTTCTGACAGTGGCTGAAACTTCTGGGTTCCGCTATGCCTTGGTGTTCGTTGGACCACTTTTCTAAGTTTGCCATTGTCGTGCCAACCAGGGATCAGACTGCCATTACCACAGCTAAACTGTTCTGGAAACATGTTGTGCAACCCTATGGTGCATACATGAGTTCAGTCGGTGATAATCCACACAACAACCTATTAATAGAACCCATTGCCACCAGTATTAGACAAACTCCTGATATCCATGGTTTTTAATAAAAGTAAACACGTCATAAGCCTTTTTGCTGATAATGCTTACAAAACCAGTGTCTTCCCTGGAACATGTCTATTAAACCGATATGGTATAGCATCATACTACAAGGTCAACAATACTAAGTCCTATATACTTGACCTAGGGATATCCCCGCAGGATAAAAATTACCTACAAACCATGTACCCATATGTGTGGAATGACTCTGGAATCTCGTACCTAGGAATAACTCCTAACCCCCATCCTGAGCAGCTCTTTAAAACTAACTATCTCCCTTTTGAAAAACTAACTATCTCCCTTTTGAAAAAAAAAACTACAAGCAGAACTGCATACTTTAAGCAAACACATACTATCATGGTCAGGACAGCTAGCTTTTAAAATGCAACTATTACCTCAATTGCTCTATATATACTGTTCTGTACCTATACATACGATTTTTTTTCTGAACATGTAATCTTTGCTATCTAGATTCCTCTGGGAGGATAAAAAAGCTAGAAGTGCCTTTGCTAAGCTAAACAAAACAAGAAAAGCTGGGGGAATGGGACTGCCAGTTCTAGCTGACTACCACACAGCAGCCATACTGGACAATTCAGGGGGTGGATTCCTGACCCACCCACTTCGCTTTGGAGAGAGATTGAACAAACACTTATTCCAGGTGGTAGTCTATTCGAGTATTTCTTAGCCTTCCCACATCTTAAAGCGGAGTTCCACCCAAAAGTGGAACTTCCGCTCATCTGATTCCTCCCCTCCTCCGGTGCCACAATTGGCACCTTTCAGGGGGGAGGGGGTGCAGATACCTGTCTACTACAGGTATTTGCACCCACTTCCTGGAATAGACTCCCACTGGAGTCATGCCCCTTCCCGCCCCCCCCCCCCGCTGTCTCCTGGGAAACACACAGGTCCCAGGAGATAGCGGGGACCACTTAGAATGCGCAGCACGACTCGCGCATGCGCAGTAGGGAACCGGGAAGTGTAGCTGCAACGCTTCACTTCCTGATTCCCTCACAGAGAATGGCGGCAGCAGCAGCCGAGAGCCGAGCAATTGATCGGCTTCAGCTGCCGATGCCGACATCGCTGGACTCCAGGACAGGTATGTGACCATTTATTAAAAGTCAACAGCTGCAGTATTTGTAGCTGCTGCCTTTTAATATTTTTTTTTCTAGGTGGACTCCCTCTTTAAATCTACACCCAAAGATCTCCTTCTTCCATTTCTAGCAACTCTGCAATCTTGGAAATTCTTATTAACATATCAAACTCTGTCGTTACCTAAGGACTCCCCTTCCAGGACCCCTGTCCACTCTATCTTTATTAATTTCTGAACTAAACATGGATCAATGGTCAAAATAGGAATAACATGGATACAGGACCTATACATGAGTTCCAATTTAAAACCTTTTATGTCCCTGCAAGAGGAATATGGACTACCCACCTTGGAATACTTTAGCTAGGCCCGAGTACAGTCATATCTAAAAAGCAACTCTATCCTGTCATATTTTATGTTCTTATATAGCGCTGTCAATTTATGCAGTGCTTTTACATATACATTGTACATTCACATCAGTCCCTACCCTCAAGGGGCTTACAATCTAAGGTCCCTAACTCACATTCATACATACTAGGGACAATTTAGACAGGATCCAATTAACCTACCAGCATGTCTTTGGAGTGTGGGAGGAAACCGGTGTACCCAGAGGAAACCCACACAGGGAGAACATGCAAACTCCAAGCAGGTAGTGTTGTGGTTGGGATTCAAACCAGTGACCCTTCTTACTGCTAGGTGAGAGTGCTACCACTACACCACTGTGCCACCCCATATGAGCTACATTGGCAAATAAAAACTTATCTCACCTCCACTAAGTGTTGCAAAGGAGGCATTTCTTTATTCTATCATTTCCTCCATAACAAATCTAATTTTGAGAAAAATAAACCTATGCTAGCCTGGGAGAGAGATCTTAATACCTCCTTCTCAGACACACAATGGAGCAAAGCCCTACAAAATACATACTCAGCCACAAAATGTACTAATCTTTTAGAACTCTCACATAAAATTAGGCAAAGATGGTATCTGACACCGTAAAGAATTGCCAAGTTTAGTCCTTCCGTATCTCTACCAATTGAGCATCGTTTAAATGCCATGGCCTACCTAAGTATTGTTGCTGTCACAAAGCTCAAATCATTTCAAACTGGTTTCTTGAACATGGCAATGAGCTGATGTTATATGCACCCTTTCTACTCATTACATATATGAGAGCATGCTGGCTTCCATATCTGGGAAACATGCAGAGTTTCTAAAAAAATGGCAACCTTGATTTAGACTTGTATAAATCCCACAAGACAATATAAGGTATTATTAAAATAAATGTTTCCAAAGTGATGAATCCTGAGCTCAAAGAAGTTATGTTTAAATATTTAGATAACTTTCCTGAGTAGTTGAACCCCTTTAAGGGCTCTCTTTTCTTTCCCCATTTTCTTTCCCTTTTTACCGTTACGCTTTACATTCTCCTATCTATTGCTTTCATATACAAAAAAAGTTATACGCTCTTGGTGAATTGCTGTCTATAACATTGAGCCTTGTAGATTCTAACAAATAGTGAGATGACACAGTGTTAGCTTATTTCAATCGTAGAGACTAAAAATAAAAGCTAAGAGTTGATTGTGTTGTTTCTCCTTCAGAGCACAGTTTGTTCCCAGATGGGGTGTCTGGAGGTTCGGACAGTTCTCTACACCCAACACCTTGCATATAAGATTTGATCTACGGTTCGTTTTTACTGGTTATGTTGATATCTGTATTCATGCCTGTAGTATCATTTATGACTATGTTTTGATATATGGCAGTCAATACACACTTTTTATTTTGTATCATTGATAATTTTGAATAAAAATGATTGAACTAAAAGAGATTGTGTAATCAGATTTCAACATGTGTGGCCAGGTTTACAGGCTATTTACCTTTTAAATTTACTTTTCATTCAAACTTGTACAGTTCTGTCTAAAGTTAGTAGATTGTTCAATCAATGCGTAGTTGTCTTGAACTTTCCCACAGCCAATCACATGGCAGCAACTCAATGCATTTAGGCATCTAGACCTGGTGAAGATGACTTGCTGAAGTTCAAATCGAGCATCAGATTGGGGAAGAAAGGGGATTTAAGTGACTTTGAATGTGGTTTGGTTGTTGGTGCCAGACGGGTTGGTCTGAGTATTTAAAAAAACTGCTGATCTACTGGGATTTTCAGACACAAACTTCTCTAGAGAATGGTCTGAAAAAGAGAAAATATACAGTGAGCGGCAGTTGTGTGGACGAAAATGGTTTGTTAATGTCAGAGGTCGGAGGAGAATGACATATAAGAGCTGATGATCCCAGGAGTCGCATATCAGAACAAGACCTGCTGTGTGTAGACAAGTGACAGTCTCAGCCTGGAACCCCACAGGCCACACCCCTAACTTTGAGTGAAACGCGTTAGGGGCGCAGCCAGGTGGGGGTCCAGGCTGAGACTGCCATCTGTCTACACACAGCAGTTCTTGTTCTGATGTATGGCTGCCGGGATCTTCTACTCTTATCTGATCTTGTCTGGATCATGGGTGGGTACCTTCCCAGCCAACACTCACAGCAGCAGGTGCAGGACTACACTTTCTAGCAGCCTGAACTGCTCACATACATACCATAGGTTCGCAGTCAGAGGAGAATGGGCAGACTGGTTTGAGATAACAGTAACTCACATAACAACTCGTTACAACCAAGGTATGCAGAATAGCATCTCTGAATGCATAGCACATCGAACCTTGACGCAGATGGGGTACAGCAGCAGAAGACCACACTGGGTACCACTCCTGTCAGTTAAGAACAGGAAACTGAGGCTAAAATTCGCACAGACTCACCAAAATTGGACAATAGAAGATTGGAAAAATGTTGACTGGTCTGATGAGTCACGATTTCAGCTACAACATTCAGATGGTAGGGTCAGAATTTGGCGTTAACAACATGAAAGCATGGATCCATTCTGCCTTGTATAAATGGTTCAGGCTGGTAGTGTGGTGTAATGGTATGGGAGATATTTGCTTGGCACACTTTGGGCCCCTTAGTACCAATTGAGCATTGTTTAAATGTCATGGCCTACCTGAGTATTGTTGCTTTCACAAAGCTAAAATCATTTCAATTGATTTGAGAAATTCCCAAATAAATGTGTACCTAAAGACGGGGTGACACTGTAGGTACATCCGTAGTAATGTGCCAACGTCCCAATATTGAATTTGTAAAGCTATGACAACTAAAAAATTTACTTTTTAGGCACACAGATATACTAACTATAAAAGGTAAAAATAGTTTTATTTGATTATGATCTACAAAAAATAGAAACAATTAATACATGTAGTACAATCCATAGAAAAGGGGGGGGGGGGGCAGAGTTATCCCAAAGGGGAAGGTTCTCGGGGTATAATACATAAACAGGTACGAAAACAGTTAAAAAACTGTAAAAAACAGGAAACACACACAGCTTACCAAAAGGTAGTCAGACATGGTGAAATACATGTAAATGTGGTATCTCAGCTGGTAAGCTAGATAACCACTTATTTGTATTAAAAACCAGCAGTATTCCAATTGGGAAGTAAACATGTACAAATTATTTATAAGTAGTCTCGTAGGTAACAATGAATTAATAACTTGAAGATGGATCTATAAAGTAAAAAACAAAAGAGAGAAATATAAAAGGTTTTTGAAAAAAGTTTTTTCTTTTTGATATCCAGAGTCCCTCAATGGGCTGTAAGTGTTAAATAGATCCCCCCCCCCCACTGGAAATGCGCCAAGCCACGGTAGGCATGGCGCATACCGGTCCGACTGCTGGCTACTGCACATGCGCCGAGCTATGCCACTGATGCGGCAGTGCTCGGCCAATGCGGTAGTAGCAGAGGCGAGGAATTGAGGGAGCCAGATGACGCCCCGTGTCCCCGTCAATCGCCACACATCCGGTCAGAGGAGAGAACCGGATGTGCAGCGCTGTGCAGTCGAGCTTACCGGACAAAAACCATAAAGCCAGCCAGATGACCAGGACCAGGGGAGAACCCAAAGGGCCATGAACAGGGACGGAGCAAATATACATAATGTATAATAAATAATATGAAACGAACAATATAGCAAATACAGAATGAATATACTTATGGAAATTTTTGATAGTACTAAATAGTATTGGTATCCACATATATAATTTGATAGGGTAAATAATACGTTTATAAACCAAAGAGAAATGTTTATAAAATAAAAGACCTTATTGATAATTGGTTTCTTGTTTTATATTATTTGGCAAAGGGGTATGACTGAAAGTTGGTTATTGTTACATGATTACTTTTGACTATGATATAAACTGAGTAAGACAGGGCAATTAACTGTAATATGAACTGAATAAGACAAGTCAGTTATCAGTGCATTAATTACATGGGACAGACAATGATAAAAAATTAAAAAGTATAAAATTGTCAATGTCTTTCCCTAAATGAGGGTACCCCAGATTTTAAAGTGTATAGGATGTGATGATAATCCTATTGTACAAGGTAAGGCGCATCTGATAGGAGGGAATTTTAGAGGAAGGGTTTATAGGACTGAGTTTCATTGAGCCCTGGCGCGCGAGTAGCGTTCAGGCACTCTATCCATAGAGTCTCTTTTTGTAAAATAAACTTATCCCATTCACCCCCTCTAGGACTTTTAGGGATGACGGCCAGAACAGCAAATGAGACAGAGGAAGTATCGAAATGGTGGTAAATATCTAGGTGTCGGCTGATGGGAGTAAGCATTTTGCCATTCCCCGAATAGTATAAATAATCGTTAATCCTCTGTCTCAGCTGTCTGGCCGTCTTCCCCACATAAAAAGCCCCGCATTTACACATCATTAGGTATATCACGCCTTGTGTACTACATGTAGCAAAACATTTGGGATAATAAACCTCACTGTTGGGAAGTAGAATTTGATGTCCAGGTGATACCCATGGGCAAAGTAAGAAAAGTTGCGCTACATTAAATAGAAATAGTGTGAACCAATACCATACAGAAAACCAGGACACACCCGAATCAAGAGTGCATCCTGAGCATCCTAAACTCCTTCAGGTGATGTATACATAAATGAATTGTGAAATAAACAAAATATCGACAGCGGAAAAAAATCATGTGCACATCAATCAATAAATGAAAAAACAATGTCCATAAGACCATTAGTGCCCATATACAAATAAAATAAAATGAGCAGCGTTTTCTTTAGATGTGATAGAAAAAATATTTGAGTTATAATCCACAGCAGGTATCAAGGTCCAGATATTCAGCCTTAAAATGACCACAAATGAAAGGCAGCTCGATGTAAACTCTGTATGTGATAACCCTTACCGGAACCGGTGTACCCCCTAAAGAGCGGGGTCAAACGAGCAGACAGATATAGCCCTCTGTGGGGACACTTGAATCCTCTGGTATCTTGAGTCCTTTGGTTGCCTTGAGCGGTCCGCGAGGATTTCGCCAGATAGCAGTAAATGCTTAGCAGCTGGATGTCCCCAATCTGAAAAGAGAAGTACACTCGGGCTCCCAGCCACGAGTGAGCAGACAGAAAGGGACTCCAGTCGTGTAGTAAGTTGAAAATTCAAAATTTTAATGTTAACTAGGTAAGCAAAAGCTCATAAGACAACATGTACAGAGGTAATGTGCAGGGATATTGCACAGAAAAATTGTATAAAGGTGCATGAATAGATAAATAGATAAAAAGCCGGCTAGCTAAAACAAACAATAAAAAGCACCCATGTACCGGGTCACATGTGGCATGATTGTGTCAGCACAACGCACAGCCCTACATGTTTCGCAATACCTTGCGTCTTCCTGGGGCACAGGCGACGTGCTGACACATCACTCAAAAAGCATCCACTTGGTACCAAGCCTCACTTTCACTCCAAGTTCGTATTGGCTGTGATGGAGATCAAGCCTCGTTATCACTCAGGAACCAGGCCTCGCTATCACTCCTAAAGCCTATTGACTAAAACAGAGATCAAGCCTCATTATCGCACGAACGACATATTGGAGCCCAGAGATCACATGGACCACAAACATGGTACCAAGCCTCAATCTGGGGCTTCAACCTAACAAGGCGAAACCTCAATATGAAATTCATAAGGAACACATAATCCTGTCTCTATATAAAACAGAGTTAAATCGCATTTGATAGTAAACTGCCAAACCTTAAATAACCACGCATATAGTGCCAAAGCAAAAAATAAGAAGGGGGAATATTTTAAACAAAGGGTTGTTTACAGAAAAGTTCCATGACATCAAATCCTCATATATAAACGCACAGCCGTGCCATCAAAAAGAAGTAGGCCATACAGTTGAACGATTATCTAGTATTCTTACGAGTTATCAATAAACGCATTAATTTCTATATCTGTATTCAAACCATAAGGTTTGAGACATCCCATTTTGTATATCCAGCTAATTTCGAGCTTTGAAATGGCATGCCTCTTTGGCCCCCCCCCCCCTCCGAGGGAGTTTGAGCCTATCCAACCCTATCATGGAGGTACCCCTAGGGTTTTGTTGGTGAACCTCCAGATAGTGTCTAGAGAGAGGGTGGCCCTTAAAGCCTCTTTTAATATTCCCATTGTGCTCGTTCAACCTGACCTGCAGGGGGCGTACAGTACGGCCAACATACTGAAGCCCGCAAGGGCAGGTCAGGAGATAGACCACACAGGGAGTGGAGCAGGTAATAAAGGATTTGATAGGAAAAACCTGATTTTTAGCACTAGATGCAAACTGTACAGTTCTCCTAGCCTTGGTAGCATTGATGGAACAAACAGCACACCTATTGCATTTGTAAAACCCAACCAGGTTCTGAAAGAACATTGGTTTGTAAATGGGTGGATCACAGACGCTGGGGGCTACCATTTGTTTGATTGGGGGAACCCCTCTGAAAACCACTTTTGGCTTATCAGGAAGTACTGAGCTCAACACATGGTCATTTTTGATTATATGCCAGTGCTTATATATAAGTTTTTTTATAGAAAAATGCTGCTGGGAATAACGTGTGATAAAAGGACAAGAAAAGTTGTTAGAATCATGATCTGAAACCGCAGGTTTATCTGCCAGTAAAAGATTGCGGTCCAACGTTCGAACTTCAGCCATTTTGTCATTAAGTGCAGTGATATCATAACCCTTATCTTCAAGTCTATCTCTCAGTATTTTACTCTGAGAGTCAAAGTCCTCAATTTTGGTACAATTTCTTCTTATACGAATAAATTGACATTTAGGGACTGAATCTAGCCAAGAGCTGTGGTGACAGCTGTCTCGAGGTATAAATGAGTTATGATCTGTCATTTTAAAAAACGTGGAGATAACCAGACTATCACCTTCACTACAAATAGTTAGGTCTAAAAAATTGATAGTATGTTGGCTTGCTTCATATTTGAATTCTATACCTCTTCCATTGTTGTTAAGATGAGTCATAAAAGTCTGTAAGGATTCTAGAGTACCGTCCCATAGCATACCCATGGGCAGAATGCACAGTTACCATAACATGATGTGCCCAAGGGTACCTTGGGTACAGATGGATTCTGAACGGTGTAGTGACTGGATACAAGTCTGTCTCTCTAAGGGAGTTGGCGCTTCTGAATACGATTTCTGGGTGCGTACTGGTGTATTTTAAAAAAATTGGATCTTCCTGTAGTAGTGCGGCAAATGACGGGGACACTGGGTGACATCTGGCTCCCTCAAGTCCTCGCCTCTGCTACTACCGCATCGGCCGAGCGCCGCTGCATCAGCGGTGTAGCTCGGCGCATGCGCAGTAGCCATTGGTCGGGCCGGTATGCGCCGCACCTAAGCTACCACTATCAAGACCTATTACTCTTTTGACTCTGATCCCCATTGAGGGACTCTGGATATCAAAAAGAAAAAACTTTTTTCAAAAACCTTTTATATTTCTCTCTTTTATTTTTTACTTTATAGATCCATCTTCAAGTTATTAATTCATTGTTACCTACGAGACTACTTATAAATAATTTGTACATGTTTACTTCCCAATTGGAATACCTGGCTATATATGGTGCCTCCACAGTGCTCTGTCCATACTGCTGGTTTTTAATACAAATAAGTGGTTATCTAGATTACCAGCTGAGATACCAAATTTACATGTATTTCACCATGTCTGACTACCTTTTGGTAAGCTGTGTGTGTTTCCTGTTTTTTACAGTTTTTTTAACCACTTTCCGACCGCCTAACGCAGATATACTGTGGCAGAATGGCACGGGCAGGCAAAATCACGTACCTGCCCGAGGCGGTCGGCTTTGTTAGGGGAGCGATCCAGGCTGAGGGGGAGACCACTCATTCATGGCCACCCCCTCGCGATCGCTCACTATGAATGAGATTCTTCACTCTGCTGCTGTATAGTAAACAGCGGCAGAGGAAATTATGTCATCGCTTCTCAGCTCGGTATTTTCCGTTCCGACGCCGAGGAGAGAAGACATCGATGTGAGTGCACAACACATACACACACAGTAAAACACACCAGGCACATTTTTCACCCCCATCACCCCCTGATCACCCCCCAATCATCCCCCCCTGTCACAGTGACACCAAGCAGTTTTTTTTTTTCCCCCTTGATCACCCCCCCGTCGCCAGTGTCACTAAGCAATCGTTTTTCTGATCGCTGTATTAGTGTCACTGGTGACGCTAGTTAGGGAGGTAAATATATAGGTTCACTGTCAGAGTTTTATAGCGTCAGGGACCCCCATATACTACCTAATAAAGGTTTTAACCTCTTGATTGCCCCCTAGTTAACCCTTTCACCAGTGATCACTGTATAACTGTTACGGGTGACGCTGGTTAGTTAGTTTAGATTTATAGTGTCAGGGCACTCGCCGTTTATTACCTAATAAAGGTTTAGCCCCCTGATCGTCCGGCGGTGATAAACCTTAGGTTTTAGGGTCTGTGTCGCCCCAGGCAGCGTCAGGTTAGCGCCAGTACCGCTAACACCCACGCACGCACCATACACCTCCCTTAGTGGTATAGTATCTGAACGGATCAATATCTGATCCGATCAGATTTATACTAGCGTCCCCAGCAGTTTAGGGTTCCCAAAAACGCAGTGTTAGCGGGATCAGCCCAGATACCTGCTAGCACCTGCGTTTTGCCCCTCCGCCCTGCCCAGCCCAGCCCACCCAAGTGCAGTATCGATCGATTACTGTCACTTACAAAACACTAAACGCATAACTGCAGAGTCAGGCCTGATCCCTGCGATCGCTAACAATTTTTTTGGTAGCGTTTTGGTGAACTGGCAAGCACCAGCGGCCTAGTACACCCCGGTGGTAGTCAAACCAGTACTGCAGTAACACTTGGTGACATGGCGAGTCCCATAAGTGCAGTTCAAACTGGTGAGGTGGCAAGCACAAGTAGTGTCCCACTGCCACCAAGAAGAAGACAAACACAGGCCCATCATGCCCATAATGCCCTTCCTGCTGCATTCGCTAATCCTAATTGGGAACCCACCACTTCTGCAGTACCCGTACTTCCCCCATTCACATCCCCAACCAAATGCAGTCAGCTGCATGAGAGGCATTTTCTTTATGTCCTCCTGAGTACCCCTACCCAACGAACCCCCCCAAAAAAGATGTTGTGTCTGCAGCAAGCGCGGATATAGGCGTGACACCCACTATTATTGTCCCTCCTGTCCTGACAATCCTGGTCTTTGCATTGGTGAATGTTTTGAACGCTCCCATACACTAGTTGAGTACTAGCGTAGGGTACAGCATTGCACAGACTAGGCACACTTTCACAGGGTCTCCCAAGATGCCATTGCATTTTGAGAGACCCAAACCTGGAACCGGTTACAGTTATAAAAGTTATGCCCCGTACACACGGTCAGATTTTCCAACGGAAAATGTGTGATAGGACCTTGTTGTCGGAAATTCCAACCGTGTGTGGGCTCCATCACACATTTTCCATCGGATTTTCCGACACACAAAGTTTGAGAGTAGGCTATAAAATTTTCCGACAACAAAATCCGTTGTCGGAATTTCCAATCGTGTGTACATAAATCCGACACACAAAGTGCCACGCATGCTCAGAATAAATAAAGAGATGAAAGCTATTGGCTACTGCCCCGTTTATAGTCCTGACGTACGTGTTTTACGTCACCGCGTTCAGAACGATCGGCTTTTCCGACAACTTTGTGTGACCGTGTTTCTGCAAGACAAGTTTGAGCCAACATCCGTCGGAAAAAATCCTAGGATTTTGTTGTCGGAATGTCCGATCAATGTCCGACCGTGTGTATGGGGCATTACAGTTACAAAAAAAAGTGTAAAAAAAACCACAAAAAAAATATATAAAATAAAAAAAAAAATAGTTGTCTTTTATTGTTCTCTCTCTCTCTCTCTCTCTCTATTCTCTCTCTATTGTTCTGCTCTTTTTTACTGTATTCTTTTCTGCAATGTTTTATTGTTATTATGTTTTATCATGTTTTCTTTTCAGGTATGCAATTTTTTATACTTTACTGTTTACTGTGTTTTATTGTTAACCATTTTTTGTTTTCAGGTACGCCATTCAGCTGCAGAGCGGATTTATTTATCTTGACAGCAACAGCGTTTGCTCCCACGATATATAAAGCCGTGACTCCAGCGGAGGTGACATATGCCGAAGCATGGGGGCAGCAGGGGCGGAGGAGCGATTTGCTCCTAACTTTTGGGGCGGATGCCCCGATGCTTCGGCATATATAAATGGTGCATGTATGCCCATCATTAAAAGTGGGTGGATGAAGGGAGGTATTCTAATGGTGAGCATACCCACCAATCAATCTCTTTTTTTCGTTCAGCCCACAAGCTGCATGAAAAAAAAAGATTACAATATATGCCCAACAAGGACCAGCAACGTACTGGTATGTTGCTGGACTTTGAGTAATTATACCAGAATGATGCCTGCAGGTTTAGGTATCATCTTGGTATCATTCTTTTCAGCCAGCGGTCGGCTTTCATGTAAAAGCAATCCTAGCAGCTAATTAGCCTCTAGATTGCTTTTACCCCCCCTCCCACCGTCTTCCATGTTTTTCTCTGGCACTCCTGTCCCAACAGGGAACCTGAGAATGCAGCCGGTGATTCTGCCAGCTGACCATAGAGCTGATCAGAGACCAGAATGGCTCCAAACATCTCTATGGCCTAAGAAACCGGAAGCTACGAGCATTTCATGACTTAGATTTTGCCGGATGTAAACAGCGCCATTGGGACAATGGGAAAGCATTTTATCACACTGATCTTGGTGTGGTCAGATGCTTTGCGGGCAGAGGAGAGATCTAGGGTCTAATAGACCCCAATTTTTTCAAAAAAGAGTACCTGTCACTACCTATTGCTATCATAGGGGATATTTACATTCCCTGACATAAGAATAAAAATGATTAAAAAAAATGAAAGGAACAGTTTAAAAATAAGATAAGAAAGCAAAAAAAATAATAAAGAAAAAAAAAAAAAAAAAAGCACCCCTGCCCCCCCCTTGCTCTCGCGCATAGGTGAACGTAAGCGTCGGTCTGGCGTCAACTGTAAACAGCAATTGCACCATGCATGTGAGGTATCACCACGAAGGTCAGATCCAGGGCAGTAATTTTAGCAGTAGACCTCCTCTGTAAATCTAAAGTGGTAACCTGTAAAGGCTTTTAAAGGCTTTTAAAAATGTATTTAGTTTGTCGCCATTGAACGTTTGTGCGCAATTTTAAAGCATGTCATGTTTGGTATCCATGTACTCGGCCTAAGATCATCTTTTTTATTTCATCAAACATTTGGGAAATATAGTGTGTTTTAGTGCATTAAAATTAGAAAAAGTGTGTTTTTTTCCCCAAAAAATGTGTTGCGCAAATACTGTGTGAAAAAAAAAATGAAATACCCACCATTTTAATCTGTAGGGCCTTTGCTTTAAAAAAAAAATATATATATAATGTTTGGGGGTTCAAAGTAATTTTCTTGCAAAAAAAAATTTTTCATGTAAACAAATAGTGTCAGAAAGGTCTTCAAGTGGTTAGAAGAGTGGGTGATGTGTGACATAAGCTTCTAAATGTTGTGCATAAAATGCCAGGACAGTTCAAAACCCCCCCAAATAACCCCATTTTAGAAAGTAGACACCCCAATCTATTTGCTGAGAGGCATGTCGAGTCCATGGAATATTTTATATTGTGACACAAGTTGCAGGAAAAAGACTAATTTTTTTTTGCACAAAGTTGTCACTAAATGATATATTGCTCAAACATGCCATGGGAATATGTGAAATTACACCCTAAAATACATTCTGTTGTTTCTCCTGAGTACGGGAATACCACATGTGTGAGACTTTTTGGGAGCCTAGCCGCATACGGGACCCCAAAAACCAAGCACCGTCTTCAGGGTTTCTAAGGGTGTAAATTTTTGATTTCACTCCTCACTGCCTATCACAGTTTCGGAGGCCATGGAATGCCCAGATGGCACAACCCCCCCCCCCCCCAATAGACACCCCAAGCTATTTGCTGAGAGGTATAGTGAGTATTTTGCAGACCTCGCTTTTTGTCACAAAGTTTTGAAAATTGAAAAAAGAAAAAAAATACATTTTTCTTTTCTTTCTTCATTATCAAAAACAAATGAGAGCTGCAAAATACTCACCATGCCTCTCAGCAAATAGCTTGGGGTGTCTACTTTCCAAAATGGGGTCAATTGGGGGGGGGTTTGTGCCATCTTGGCATTTTATGGCCTTGGAAACTGTGATAGGTAGTGAGGAGTGAAATAAAAAATTTACGCCCTTAGAAATCCTGAAGGCGGTGCTTGGTTTTCGGGGTACGCAGCTAGGCTCCCAAAAAATCACACACAATTGGTATCCCTATACTCAGGAGAAGCAGCAGAATGTATTTTGGGGTGTAATTCCATATATGCCCATGTGATGTTTGAGCAATATATCATTTAGTGATAACTTTGTGCAAAAAAAAAAAAAAAAAGTTTGTCATTTTCCCTCAACTTTTGGCAAAATATAAAATATTCCATGGACTCAACATGCCTCTCAGAAAATAACTTGGGGTGTCTACTTTCCAAAATGGGGTCATTTGGGGGGGGGGGGTTGAACTGTCCTGGCATTTTATGGCCTTCCAATCTGTGATAGGAAGTGAGGAGTGAAATCAAAAATGTACGCCCTTAGAAATCCTGAAGGCGGTGCTTGGTTTTCGGGGCCCCTTACGCGGCTAGGCTCCCAAAAAGTCCCACACATGTGGTATCCCCATACTCAGGAGAAGCAGCTAAATGTATTTTGGGGTGCAATTCCACATATGCCCATGGCCTGTGTGAGCAATATATCATTTAGTGACAACTTTTTGTAATTTATTTTTTTGTCATTATTCAATCACTTGGGACAGAAAAAATATTCAATGGGCTCAACATGCCTCTCAGCAATTTCCTTGGGGTGTCTACTTTCCAAAATGGGGTTATTTGGGGGGGGGGGTTGTACTGCCCTGTCATTTTAGCACCTCAAGAAATGAGATAGGCAGTCATAAACTAAAAGCTGTGTAAATTCCAGAAAATGTACCCTAGTTTGTAGACACTATAACTTTTGCACAAACCAATAAAAATACGCTTATTTACATTTTTTTACCAAAGACATGTGGCTGAATAAATTTTGGACTAAACGTATGACTAAAATTGAGTTTGTTGTATTTTTTTTATAACAAAAAGTAGAAAATATCGTTTTTTTTTCAAAATTTTTGGTCTTTTTCCATTTATAGCGCAAAAAATAAAAACCGCAGAGGTGATCAAATAGCATCAAAAGAAAGCTCTATTTGTGGGAACAAAAAGACGCAAATTTTGTTTGGGTACAGCATTGCATGACCGTGCAATTAGCAGTTAAAGCGACGCAGTGCCAAATTGTAAAAAGTGCTCTGGTCAGGAAGGGGGTAAATCCTTCCGGGGCTGAAGTGGTTAACTGTTTTCGTACCTATTTATGTATTATACCTCGAGAACCTTCCCCTTTGGGATAACTCTGTCCCCTCCCCCGGCCCTTGATTGTTATCCTGGGAAATGAATGATCTACCCTTTATTAGGCTCTAGGAATATATACTTTAACCTATATTATATATTAGGTCCCCCAGTTACCTGGCTTTATCCTTCTGCCCCCAGATGACCATCTTTATGGGGTCTCCATGTGGCCGTCATACTCGGTCGGAGCAAATTTTGCACTTATTTGATGTTTTGTATATTATTTTTAATCATGTTTTGTGTTTACACTTTGATATACACTGTATTTATTGCTGCATTTTATGTATATCCAGCAGAAATCTCCTTAACTCCTGAAGAAGTGTTCTTCATACGCGCAACATGTCGAGCTATTAAGAACATACCTACCCGGACTCACAATCTAACCCACAACTTGCTATTCCACATTCACAATTGTAATATCGGCTTGGGAATCTGTTCCCCATCCATTTCTCGAGGCTTTATTGCATATATGTATTACATTAAGTGGTGTCTTGGTTGTATGTAGGGTAGGAAATATTAATTATATGCAAATATTTTTTCTATGGATTGTACTACATGTATTAATTGTTTCTATTTTTTATAGATCATAATCAAATAAAACTATTTTTACTTTTTTATAGTTAGTATATCTGTGTGCCTTAAAAGTCAATTTTTTAGTTGTCATATCTTTACAAATTCAAATCATTTCAAACTGGTTTCTTGAACATGACAATGAGCTCGCTGTACTCCAATGGCCTCAACATGTGGTGGAACGGGAAATTCGCATCATGGATGTGCAGCCGGCAAATCTGTAGCAACTGTGTATTTTTTTAAAGATTTCTATAGATTTTATCTTCTCATTTGACCTTTATTTCATATCATGATTTACAGTATAAAGAGAAGTCTCACCCTATAGGAAATTTTATTATGGCGAAAAAGGTGTGTTAAATAACTATCATAGGAGAATAGGTTAAAGCCCAATATATACTGTTATTATTCCCATTATGTTGTCTCATATTAAGCCCAAGAGAGCAGGAAATTATACACCAGAGAAATGACAGGAACATGACAATAATGGAAGTTCAAAACTGAAGCAAACTGAGCTAACATGACATCTAGACAGGAGGTCAGAGAAAAGCATCCCCTGACAAGTTGGATTTGTTTTTAAAATGACTGTACATTTCTGGAATTCACTCTACCAGTTCATATAAATTAGAGCAGATCTAATGAAAAAAAAAACTTAAGTGAAATGACCTTTTAACTTATTGATCTAAGCATCAATTTAAGCAGCCATTCCTCTGAGGAAATCTTGTCTGATAACAGCAATTATGTGAATCCACCGTGTGACATGATACCAAAGTCTAGCCACCACCAGTTACAACTGCACCCTATCACTTGTCATTTCTTGCTCGTTAACCCCCATAACTAGGGTCTGTCTGTTAATACATTGGGATTTTTACAGCAAAATAGGATATAACTGGATGGATGGAGCTTGTAGTTAGTGCAGTTATCTTCTGTTCTCTCTCAGTTTGGTGTAACTTCCCAAAGTATTCAGAAATTGTAAGCGGAAAATATGTAAGATTTGTATGCAGTGTCGAAGTGTACCCAACAATATGCAGTATTTATTGTGAAATGTTCTATCAAATACATTATACTTACAATATTACTAGGATGCAACCATGGTGACATCTGCCTGTCTTTCATCCTAACTGACAATGAATATGAAGGTTCAAGGTTTTTTGCAAATAGCCACTTTTCTGTTTCCAGGCTTTTGAGTAGAGCCTTGAACCCAATAATGGTGTCTATAGCCAATTGCTGATAGGCATGAAATATGGTCAGAAGATTTTACCAGCAGACAAACACTAATGTAGACAGGGTCGCCTATTATGCCTATAATCAAGAGACACTTTCTGTGTTGTTAATGTGGGGTTGGCTCCCTCTAGTGTTTGCTGGATTCTATGTGTTAATTTCCTTTTTCATGTGTGTGGATGTAGAGCAAAGCATCGTGGGATGTGTAGTTCAGAATGCTGAAGTGACATTGCCAGCAGGACTGATCTGAACTACAAAGAACAGAATGCTGAGTGAACAGAACAGACTGCTGGTAAAGGATATAAAAGGGTCTGGTGCGGCTTAGATCAGCCTCTTTGAATGCCATTTTGATTCTGCCAGCAGGAGGTCTGCGTGACAGGGAGTTGCTGATGTTTTGCGGCCTGCACAGCGGGGAGCCGAACAGCTACACCCAGAGAGCTCTTTGCGGACAGCATGGCTTCTTCAGTGCAGACCGGAGGGTGTTCCAGGTTATCCAGAGACACTTTCAATTCAGATTCCAGTGGGCTGCAGCTTGGCGTGGCGGACGCCATTATCCAGGGTCAAGATACAAAGGGAGAGTTCCGGCTGGAGCCTTCTCATCATCTGCATCTCTGCCAACTTCATCTGAGTTCCGGAGTGGTGAGCGGGCATGGCCCATGTTATAGTAAGCACACTGCTTTTAGACATCATTCACATAGTTCAGCTGGTTGTACTTGTAGTCCCACAGAAGTTAAATCCTATGTTATAATGAACACTAAAAGCAGACACCTATGCCCAGTTCACATTATTGATTCCAGGAGTCCTATTGGATAACACCTTTAGGATAACAGAAGAAGGAAGTTATATCACAATAAGGATAAACCAAAGTTCTGCTAAATTTGCTACACTTTGCCATCCCGGATTACTTTATTTACAACATAAAGAGGCTTGCCGAAGATATCTGGATTTCAAGGAATACCCTTTTACCCTTTTTTATCATCCCTTTTCCTTCATCTGCTTTAATTGCACTGAACTGCTATAGGAAGCCACCCTATTTGAATGTAATATTCTTCATACTGTTTCTCCATATTGTGCAGGATTTACTGGCCTGTGAGTTGAGGAGGCAGAAGGGAGAAATCTGACACATAAGATATAGGGGGTCATTTACTATAGAGCTGCAGTGCTAATTCGCGCTAATTCACGCTAATTTGCGGTAATTAGCGCTAATTAGCGCTAAAACAGTATTCACTATAGCACTGGTGAGAAAATACTCCCAAAATCGAATTTACTATAGTTCCCTGAAACCAAATAGCGCCCAAACCCTTATAGGGCGTACACACGGTCGGACTTTGTTCGGACATTCCGACAACAAAATCCTAGGATTTTTTCCGACGGATGTTGGCTCAAACTTGTTTTGCCTACACACGGTCGCACAAAGTTGTCAGAATTTCCGATCGACAACCACGCGGTCACGTACACCACGTACGATGAGACTAGAAAAGGCCAGTTCAGAACCAAGCGCGGCACCCTTTGGGCTCCTTTTGCTAATCTCGTGTTAGTAAAAGTTTGGTGAGAGACGATTTTTGCTTTTTCAGACTCGTGGCTTTCAGATCATTTTCTGCCGTTCAGTTTGTGCTTGTGGGTTTGTATCTGCTCTTCAGTGCGTGCAAGCAAGTTCCGCGTGACTTTAAGTAGTCATTGTATTCTTGTTCATTCGTTACTGGTTTTCAGGTCGCTCTTCACAGGCCTTGCTGTTCTTCAGTGCGTTCTGTTACTTCGTTCTGAGCAGCCGACCGTTTTCTAGCCATGTTTCATATGCGTACTCCTCGTACAGTTCGTGCTGTGCGGGGGCTTGGTGTTGGGGTCCTGACCTTGACACAAGTCCAGTCCATGAACAGGGTGAGGAGGAGTTCATGGACCAAGAATTGGTTGCTTCAGCGTGACCAGTTCTCTCATATGCCTTTGCTCCGTGAGATCCGTGAGAATAATCCAGATGATTTCAGGAACTTTCTCAGGATGACGGACCCCGTGTTTCACCGTTTGTTGGCTTCGCTGACCCCCTATATCAGCAGGCAGGATACCTGCATGAGGCAAGCCATCACTCCGGAGCACAGGCTCGTCGCTACCCTGCGGTATTTGGCCACAGGGAGAAGCCTGCAGGACCTCAAGTTCTCGACAGGCATCTCCCCCCAGGCTCTTCTTTGTGGACATTTACTGCTTGTGTTTGTTTGAGCTGACCCTGACAGAAATGTGTGGAGTGCAGAAAATGTCGTGACTGTGTAACCTTATACAAAGCACTGTTGGCTGTTATTTACTAAATGCAAAGACACTTTTCACTACAAGTGCACGTGCAACTGCACTGAAACTGCACTTGTAGTGCAAAGAGGATTTGCCCTTAGGAAATTACCCCCATTTTCTCATAAAACAACAATTACATCACCCCAAAAGTGTTGTAGCGTTGAGACAATAATCCACACATTCTTGATGAACAATCTTTTTAATACCAGCACAATCACATGTGCATTTACCAAAGGTTTTTCTGACAAACCGACATGTTTGTTGTATAACAATTTTTGTGGTGTCATTATCCAAAATCAAAATGTGCATTTTATAGAAAACAGGCCTGTGTAAAACCCACAAGAAAGACACAAATCTTGATCTTACAAAGTTCACATTTGGTAGAACTGGAAGGCAATATCAGACATGAGTATTTAGGAACTGTGTTTGATATTGTGTTCAGATGGGGTGAAATCACCCCAGGAAAAGCCAAATTTGGAAGATGCACACAAATTTCACAATGTCAACATGTGCTATCTGCCATCATGGGGGATCAAGGGACGTGTTTTGGGGGAGAAAGCCCTTCCCCACCGCTACTTTATTATTGAGGAAGGGGTTGCACCCCCAAAACGCGTCCATTGATCTCCCGTGATGGCAGATAGCACATGTTGACACACTGTGTGCATCCTCCAAATTTGGCTTTGGGAAAAATCACAAAAACATTTCGCACATTGTAGCACACAAAAGAAGAAAGTGATCTGGAGGGGTTTTAAACTCGCCCCAAAACATCAATGATGTTTTTATATTTTGGAATAACATCATTGATGTTTTGCTTGATGTTTTCCAATTGTAAATTACACCCCATGATCTCCCCGATCAGGATCTGGGCACTTTTGGATGTGAAAGGATCTTCATCCACAACCTCACGATCACCTAAAAAGAGAGGAACCCCAAAATAAATTAGGTTTCCCAAAAAATGCCGCCATCCATCTCTTATCTGAGCCTGTGGTTGCAGACACTTACCTGTTGTGGTGACTAGTTCCACTACGTCTTCATCCTCCTGCTCATCTTATGTTGGGGGGATTTCCCCTTCTTCCAGAGGGGGGGGGCTCTGGTCTCCTCCGAGTCTTTTCTCCCCTATGTAAAACAAAAATGGTATACCTAGCACACAGATATTTGATGGCAGAACTATAAAGATGAAACATTGCTTGGAAGTGGGGTACAATTATCTATTTTAGCCGAGTTCCAAGATGTAGCTTTTTTAGTGTCCTTTGTCAAGCTGCAATACTTTACCTGTTTAGTACAAGCTTCACAGATGTAGCCCCCCCTATAGTATACACTGGAGCACCTGTGTGCCCCCCCCTAATAAAAATGGTCTTCTTGTGTCCCACACTAGTGCTCCAGTGTCCAGATGTGAAAACAGCTGCTTAGTGTCCTCTCCTTACACAGAATCTAGTTTGCATTTCATTCTAGTAACAAAGCCATCTACACAACCCAATTCTTTGAAGACAAGTATAGGGCGTCAAAATGGTGGACAAATGCATATGGCCTAAACAATGGTATTTTATCATCCGAAATAAAAATGTGTGATCCGAACGAATAATGTGCCCATGAACATGAAAGTTGCCATTTTAAACTGTACAACAGTTCCTAAAAGCACATGGAGCAGCACGAACGTCATAAACATAAAGAATAGGAACACAGCACAACTACTTACTTTTTTGCAGCACTCTCCGGATCTTTCTGTACTGCTCATGTTCTCGTAATTTCAGGTCCGACCACCGCTTCCTGAGCTGATCTTTCGATCGTCGTACCCCGAATTTCCGGTGCAGACTCCTGACCACTTTCGCCATGATCTTGGCCTTTCGGACATTGTGGTTGGGGTAAGGCCCATACTTTCTATCATAGTTGGCCTTCTTCAGGATGTCCACCATCTCCAACATCTCCCCAAAGGACATATTTGAGTCCTTTAATCTCCTTCTGGATCGGGACGTTTCAGGCTCCGGCCTTTCCTCCTCCTCCTCGTTGCTGTAATTAGCATGATCCTGCTGTCTATCCACCATGTGCTCTTCCTCCACTGCGCCGAACAAAAAGGGGCGGGGAATAGACTAGAAAGAACGTCAGGGGCGGGCGGAGTTATACGCATGCACAGTGTGTATAAATCGTAACGCGCGCGTCTTACGTACGATCTGTGAGCGGAGGAAGGAGCATCGGAGACGCCGATCGTGCTAACGAAGGTAGGATCTAAACTTGGGCCTATACTGCTTCAAAATGGAAGCCTACATTGTAACAAGATTAGGGGAGTTTGGCCTGACATTAGGGTTTGTCTTGTGTTGTGTCTTGCAGAGAAACTGGATGGGTTCAACGACCACAATTTCCTGCCCCTGTTCATTGACAAGTACAGGGAGCTGCCCTGTCTGTGGCAAGTCAGACACCCCCACTATAATCACAAACAGAAGAGGCAGGCAGCGCTGGAGAAACTGCTGGAGTTGGTGATGCCGGGGGTCCCCACAGCAACCATCCCCTATTTAAAAACCAAAATTGGTGGCCTGAGGAGCACATATCTTAGGGAGCGCAAGAAGGTCACAGATTCCCAGAGGTCCGGAGCTGCAGCAGATGACATTTATGTCCCCAGGCTGTGGTACTATGAGAGACTGCAATTTCTGTCAGACCACACTGAAGTCAGGGAATCCCTCTCCACTCTTCCTTCCACGCTTCCTTCCATCCCAGATGAGGCTTCTGATGTCCAACCTGGGCCTTCCAGCCAGGAAGAAGTGGAGGAGCCCAGCTGGAGTCAGGTATAGCATTCTTCTACAGATTTCTGGGCAATAAATAAATGATGTTTACTAGATGTTATTATTGATCACTAATTGCTGATTTCATAAAGTGTTTTACATATCAATAGACAGTAGTGGGCACCCAAAATTGGGACAAGAATGCAAAATGCTGGGCTCAGAAGGATAGTCTGTTATATTTGTTAACATTCAATTTGCAGCAGTCAGGAGGTGAAAATTGTGTGTGATTGATGTAAAAAATACTAAAACTATGTCCCTTTTTCATACACAGGAAGACCTCAGCCAGGAGGAGGTTGTGGAATGTGGCAGCCAGGAGGAGGCGGGGATTAGTGTCAGCCAGGAGGAGGCGGGGATTAGTGTCAGCCAGGAGGAGGCGGGGGTAAGTGGCAGCCAAGAGAAGCCTGGGACAAGTCGCAGCCTGACTGAGTCTCAGGTTCCTCCCCTCCGCCTGCCACATAAACGAGCCAGGAAGATGACTCCCAGTCCTGTGCAGGATTCAGCATACAGGCTGATCCAGGAGTCTTCGGCGTCCCTCAGAGCCTTCCCCAGTCCTGAAGAGGCCTTTGCCTGCATGGCTGCCACCAAATTGCAGGGCATGCAGGAGGGTCAATGCAAGATCTCTGAGGACCTGATTTATAAAGTCCTACGTAAGGGGGAGAGTGGGGAACTGACACCCAAGACGGATGTCATTGAGATCGACGATCCTCCTCCTCCTCCTCCTGCTGCCACAACTCCACCACCACAGCCAAAGCCTGGAAGGAAGCATGGAAGGAAGACGTGAGAGTGATGGCCCTTGGTTCAGTCTGGTCTGACAAAAGCTGCAGTCTCTCGTATGACCACAGCCTGGGGACACAGATGTCATCTGCTGCTTTCCGGATCTCTGGGACTTCTGGACCAGACTGCCCTCCCTTAGATATGGACTCCTCAGGCCACCAATTTTGCTTTTAAATAATTGATGTCTGCCCTGGGGGTCCAAGGCTTCGCCAATTTCTGCAGTTTCTCCAGCATTGCCTCCCTCTTTGTTTATAGTTGTGACCCCTTAATAAAATTTTTTTCGGTAAATTCTACTCTCCTGTGTGTGTTTTCATCCAAAAAGGACAGTTTGTTGGTGACGATTCAGGTACATTTCTAAAAACATAAAATGTGAAATTAACAAGGGAAAACAACACCAAACAATCTCCTACAGATTAAATAGAAAAACATATTAGTGGTGTTGTGGGAACTTGTCACAAAAAACACACAAACATTTTCAAGAGTACAAATCAAAATCACCAAAAAAAAACAATTAAAAAAGAGAAACACAAAAAAAGAATCTACATTAAAGTCAAAAAAAAAAAAAAAAATATGTTGTCAGATGTGAGAAATCAAAATATATTGAGGGAATCCCGATAAATAGTAACGAAAGAAGTTTGTGAGAAGTGTGTGTGAATATGAGCATCAAAACTACTTAATTCTTGTCACATTATAAAGAAGAAGAGAGTGCGCTGTATTAAACCATTTTTAACATTGCAGCGTGACGAAAGTGCTGTATCCATTGCGAACGCTAAGTTTACCAGAACGAGCTGTCCCGTGTCGGAATTTCTTCTGAGCATGCGTGGCACTTTGTGCGTCGGAACAGGCCACACACGGTCGGAATTGACGCGATCGGATTTTGTTGTCGGAAAATTTTATCTCCTGCTGTCCAACTTTGTGTGTCGGAAAATCCGATGGAAAATGTCCGATGGAGCCCACACACGGTCGGAATTTCTGACAACACGCTCCGATCGGACATTGTCCATCGGAAAATCCGACCGTGTGTACGGGGCATTACTCTGCTAAAACCTGGAGTAGTGCACATGGAAATAATGTTTACAGCATGATATAATTGCCTAAATTGTACTGAAATATGCGGTATATTTTTTAAAGATAATCTGCTTTTAAACTGTGTGAAAAAGTGATTTCTACTCTGAAATATCTTTAAAAATCTGAGAAGTGAAAAATTCCCCGTTTTGGACAACTAGGTGCCAATACAACTGAGCATGCTCAGACCTGAAAATAACTCTCATTTTAACTCAAGTGTCTTTTTTAGCCGTCGCTATAGTAAATGCCAAAATGAGAGCTAATTAGAGAGCATTTTTTTGAAGTGAAAATCTGCTCTATTTTAGTCCAAATTAAGTTTCAGCCATTGATTCTAATGGAACAATTGTAACTTTCACAAAAAAAAACTTTTAATGTTGAGATGAAATGTATCTTTCTGTGAAATAAATTTTACTTTGCAACATTGTTGCTTCTACTTAAAATATTTTGATTTTAAGAATGCTAGAATGTGGAATGTTTTGATGTTTTGGTAAAATATATTTTTCTCTGTCACTTTCACTTATTACTCTTCATCTCACAACAATCTTTACCCCAAACTTACACAGGTGCCTTTATAATCCACAAACAATACCATTGCTTTTGCAAATTTAAAATGAATCACAATTTTTTGTGCTTTTTATTATTTCCAAATATTCATAATTTAAGCCCAAAAAATGTGATATGTGTACCAACATCAGAAATCAAAATGTAATTCACATAAATTTGAGGGTAATAGTCTACTCTCACCCACAAAAAAACACCATATATCACAGAATAAATCAAGAAGAATAACTCTTGAGTAATGTAATTACATCACCTGTATGTCCAAAGAAATGCAGTATTTATGTGTTTTTATGTGTAGTTATGTGTAGTTATGTGTAGGAGGTTCTCACATGTGGCAGCTCTGTGCCTTAGAGGTTAGAACTTCTGCTTAGTATCCCTGAGGGTCTGGGTTCGAATCCCAAACATGTTGCTTCATGTAGAGAAGTTGTCTCATCTCCCAGGTGCTATGACTATGTCTAAATGTAGTATTTATGTGTAGGAGGGTTCCACCTCCATTGTAATCCTTTTCCAGATACACTATTTAGCCAAAAGTATTGGGACGCCTGCCTTTACACACATATGAACTTTAATGGCAGCCCAGTCTTAGTCCGTAGGGTTAAAATTTGATTTGGCCCACCCTTTGCAGCTAGAACAGCTTCTGGGAAGGCTGTCCACAAGGTTTAGGCTCGGATCACACTAAGGGTGGCACGACTTGCAGGTTGCCTCACCGAGGTGACCTGCACAAGACATCCACGGCGACTTGCAAAATGACTTCTGTATAGAAGTCTATGCAAGTCACCTCAAGTCGCCCCAAAAGAAGTACAGGAACCTTTTTCTAAGTCGGAGCGACTTGCGTCGCTCCTATTAGAACGGTTCCATTGTACAGAACGGGAGGCGACTTGTCAGGCGACTAGGTCGCCTGACAAGTCGCCCCTGTGTGAACCGGCACTAAGTGTGCCTATGGGAATGTTTGATCATTCTTCCAGAAGTGCATTTGTGAGGCCAGGCACTGATGTTGGATGAGAAGGCCTGGCTCTCATTCTCTACTCTAATTCAGCCAAAGGGTGTTCTATCGGGTTGAGGCCAGGACTCTGTGCAGGCCAGTCAAGTTTCTCCACCCCAAACTTGCTCATCCATGTCTTTATGGACCTTGCTTTGTGCACTGGTGTGCAGTCATGTTGGAACAGGAAGGGGCTTTCCCCAAACTGTTCCCACAAAGTTGGGAGCATGAAATTGTCCAAAATGTCTTGGTATGCTGACTCCTTAAGAGTTCCCTTAACTGGAACTAAGAGGCCAAGCCCAACCCCTGAAAAACAACCCCACATCATAATCCCCCCTCCACCAAATCATTTGGACCAGTGCACAAAACAAGGTCCATAAAGACATGGATGAGTGATTTGGGGGTGGAGGAACTTGACTGGCCTGGACAAAGTCCTGACCTCAACACAACAGAAAACCTTGGGGATGAATTAGAGAGGAGACTGTAGGTCAGGCCTTCTCGTCCAACATCAGTGCCTGACCTCACAAATGCACTTGGAAGAATGGTCAAACATTCCCATAGACACACTCCTAAACATTGTGGACAAGAAGAGTTGAAGCTGTTATAGCTGCAAAGGGTGGGCCAAATGAGTTTTGAACCCAATATTAATACTGGGATGCCATTACAGTTCATGTGTGTTTAAAGCAGGGGTCTCAAACTGGTGGCCCGCCAGCTGTTGCGGAACTACAAGTCCCACCATGCTTCTGCCTTTGGGAGTCATGCTTGTAACTGTCAGCCTTGCAATGCCTCATGGGACTTGTAGTTTTGCAACAGCTGGAGGGCCGCCAGTTTGAGACCCCTGGTTTAAAGGCAGGCGTCCCGATACTTAGGCCAATATATTGTATATTGCTTGTGACACTGAGCATGGCTATGGACTTAGGGCTGGTTCACACCACAGAGATGCAGAGAACATATGTGGGGCTGTCTGGTGGCACTTGGGATGTTGGTTCAATTCCCCAACATGCTAATCTTTGTGTTGAAGTTTATATATTCTCCTTGTGTGGGTTTCTCACCACAAACCAAAGACATGCTGGCAATGTATTTGTCTCCTGTCGAAATAGGTTCTAATGTAAGAAAGTTAATTGTGTACTTTATATAGGAAGCTCATTGCAGCCAGGGATTGATGTTAATGTTTATTAGCACTAATCATGGCCAGGGACTTGGACATTTCAAATTTTAGGGTTTACACTGCACGGGTACATATGCTTAGAAAACCGTTGCTTTGTTTATGTGGATGCAAATGGACTTTGATCTTTGTCCTGCAGTTGGAGATTTGATGCACATAGCCAAGGGCTAACAGAGTTGCAAATAGGATTGTTCCTGCTCTTCAGGTGCAATCACTTTAGACATACATGAAGAGACAGATTGAAAGATACTGGTGGGCGTGTACTTCTATTGGGTGTGTCAGTGTGCTAACAATACAACCTCTCTTATATAAAGGCCTGCAGTAGGGGGGTTCGTTTGGCCTGAGAAGTAGACATGTGCAGGATGAAAAAATTTGTTTTGTTTTGTTTCGTTTCGATTCGTTATTTAACTAAATTCGTTTAGTTAAATTCGTTGCATTCGTTACATTCGTTTTCGGGATTGGTTTAGTTTCGTATTCGAATTCAAAAAAATTCTACTGCATTCGAAAAAACTATCAAATTTGAAAAAAATTCTACTGCATTCGAAAAAAACTATCAAATTTGAAAAGATTCTACCGCATTCAAAAAAAACCTGTCAAATTTGAAAAAATTCTACCACATTCGAAAAAATTTGACAGAATTTGAAAAAGTAAACTATACATAACCATTTTGCGAAATTCGAATTTCATATAGAATGAAATCGAATTCCAATAGAAAAGATTGGAATAGAATAAAAAATAAGAATAGCATAGAAAAACAATAGAACAGAATAGAAAAAAATATAATATATTCTATTCTAATCTTTTCTATTCAAATTCAAATTCATTCTGTACCAAATTCCAATTCCGGAAGATGTTTTATATATATATATATATATATATATATATATATATATATTTCTATTCTGTTCTATTGTTTTTTCTATTCTAGTCTTTTCTATTAGAATTCGATTTCATTCTATTTCTATATAACCATTTTCCGAAATTTGAATTTCGTATAAAATGAATTTAAATTCGAATAGAAAAGATTAGAATAGAGTAGAAAAGAATAGACTAGTAAAACAATAGAACAGAATAGAATAAAACAAATAATATATATATATATATATATATATATATATATATATATATATATATATATATATATATATATATATATATATATATATATATATATATTATATTTTATTCTATTTTGTTCTATTGTTTTTCTAGTCTATTTTCTATTATTTTCTATTCTAATCTTTTCTATTCAAATTCGAATTCACTCTATACAGAAGCCATCTTCCGAAATTCGAATTTCATCTAGAATGAATACAAATTCAAATAAAAAAGTTTAGAATAGAAAAGAATAGCGTAGAAAAACAATGGAACAGAATAGAAAAAAATCTAATATATATAAAACATCTTCCAAAATTTGAATTTCATATAGACTGAAATCAAGTTTGAATAGAAAAGATTAGAATAGAATAGAAAATAATAGAAACGAATAGCACAGAAAACAATAGAACAGAATAGAAAGAAAAAATATTTTATATATATATATATATATATATATATATATATATGTTTGGAATGACTCTACTTGCTTTGTAATCTTTTTCTAAAGATTTGATGGAATAAAGCAACACATTTTTAAGTGCAGCAACCTTTGGAACTTTATTTATTTATATATATATATATTTTATACAATATATTATTCTATTGTTTTTCTAGTCTATTCTTTTCTATTATTTTGATTTTCTTCTATTCTAATTAGATTTCATTCTATATATATAAACAATAAAACAGAAAAAAAAAAAAAAAAAAAATATATATATATATATATATATATATATATATATATATATATATATATATATATTTTTTTTTTAATTCTGTTTTATTGTTTTTCTATGCTTTTCTTTTCTTTTCTATTCTATAATAGTCTTTTCTATTCAAATTCGAATTCATTCTATACGAAAGTCATATTTCGGAACATGGCTTCTGAAGATCGAATTTTTTATAGAATGAATTTGAATTAGAATAGAAAAGATTTGAATAGAAAAGAATAGAAAGAATAGACTAGAAATTCGAATATCATATAGAATTAGATCGAATTTGAATAGAAAAGATTAGAATAGAAAAGAAAATAATAGAAAATAATAAACTAGAAAAACATATATTGTATTTTATTCTATTCTATTGTTTTTCTATTCTATTCTTTTCTATTATTTTCCAGTCTATCCTAATCTTTTCTTTTCAAATTCAAAATCATTCTATACGAAAATGTGTATATATATATATATGTATTCTATTGCTTTATGATTTTATATTATATTTTATTGTATTTTTTAGAAAATCGATTTTTATTGTTTTCCAATTCGATTCGAATATGTTTTCGAATTTGATTCAAATTTGTTTTCAAATTCGATTCTAATTTGTTCGCTTTTTTTTGGATTCGTTTAAATTCATTACTTTTGTAATTTGGAAATTCAGATGCATACGAATTTCCGTATAATGAAAAATCTGTCCGAATTTCGATCTGGAACGAAACTTAATGCACATGTCTACTAAGAAGGTCAGGTTTTTTGCTGTGATTTGTGGGGAGAAGGAATGATATTGTGCATATTGACAAATGTCCAACTAGGCATATTTGATGAAATTCTTGTGCATTTTTTCAATCAAAAGTCGGTTTATGTGGCCATGCTGTCAATGTTATGCATGTATTGTTCCTGTCTTATCATGCAAACATCATTTGGAAGCATCTGCTGAATCTTGTTGTTTAATCGTGTACACTGAAATGCAGCTTCCAGCAGAACATGGTCACCAATGTATGTATGTGTGGATTGTGGGCTGGGGGTGGGTGTTTTGAATAAGTCTTTTGTAATATTATGTTGGAATGCTTTGTAAGAATGACTGTTAAGTATGTTTCTATAATCTTGCAGATAAAAATGTGATGTGTTACCCATTATACACTGAAATTAAAGCTGTGTCCACTTTAAGGTTTTGTCAAATTTTAGATTGTAAGCTCCTATGAGCAGGGCCCTTAAAATCCCATTGCTAAATGTAGCACCATATATCCTGTCCAAATTTTTTTGAAGCTAGTAAATTAATGTAAATTTTTTTTTTCTGCTGGTAAAATAAAAGTACATTATTGAGCTTTGTTGTGGTGTTTTTTTTTCTTCTACTTTTCTTTCTCTTTAGTTTTTGTGGGTGGTGGTTTTGGGAAAGTGCAATATCTCTTATATGTTATTTCAATATGTATTTGTGCACCAAAAAATGAATCTCTTTGCCCTGGTTCACATTGATGCTACTTTGAAATCGCGCTACTTCACTTGAAGTAGCACGATTTCAAAGTAGCAAGGTCAGCGTGATTTCAGGTGCGACTTAATAGACATCCGTGTGGCTTCATACATAAATGTCTATTGAAGTCGCACCGGAAATTGGCAAAAGTAGTGCAGGAACTACTTTAGCAAATTGGTGCGGTGCCACAAAATCGGTGTTGCATCGATTGGAACAGTGCCATTGCTGCCAATAATCATCCGATTTGATCTCTCAAATCGCATGACAAATTGCTCCAATGTAAACCTAGGCTTCTGCATACCTGCAAGTTAATGATAAAGGTGGAATCTTTATATATAACAGCTGTGGAGAATTGCAGGTAATGAATTCAGCTGGTGGGTAGGCAGTGTTGTATGTGTCAGCTTTAGTTCACATTGGTGTGATTTGACATGTCAAAGCGGTGACAATTGCACTGTTTTAATTGGTGCGACTTTGGGGTGCAATTTGTATTGATATCAGTGCAGAAACTTGAACAGATGTCTCTGAAATTCCCCCTGCAGTCGGGACTGGCATGCGGGAATGAAAGTGTGTGATTTCAGCTGAACGATTTCCTCCCTCTGTCAGTGTGACCCAGGGCTCAAACTGGACCTTTTGTTTTTGTCATTCACCTGCTGCTAATCCAGGGACACCATTTCTTATCGAACACCTTTAAATATCATAAGTAGAAATCCAAATTTGCATATCTGCAAATAAACAAAAATAATAAAATTCTAATAGTGGTTGCGATCAAATATTCACAGCAGCGATCAATTTAGCGATCATTGTAATCACCCGGAAGTTCCTGTGCTGGTCAGGATCTCCATCTAGGTGGACATGGCGAGGTCCCTCTTTAGCAAAGAGATGGTGCTGCTCATTTTCCAGATAAGGGTATGATGTGTACTTGTGCTTAATCAATGTGGGGGTGGATGTGGTAGTTAGATTTCGTGTGGGTGGGGTTCATTGATTTGTTTGGCATCCCCACACATTTGCTTCTGGCCCATGTGCACACATCACTTCCTGCATTTGTTCTGCTGATGTAAAGTATAAATGAGAGCTCCTTTCTATTAAAATATATATGACTTGTTTCACAGTTGGGCGACTTTAGACCTTTTGGAGTTGCTTGACAAGTTGTACCCTATGATTCTCAATGATAACTAGGGATGGGCCGAACATCCCCCCTGTTCAGTTTGCAGCAGAACATGCGAACAGACAAAAAATTTGTGCGAACACCGTTAAAGTCTATGGGACACGAACATGAATAATCAAAAGTGCTAATTTTAAAGGTTAATATGCAAGTTATTGTCATAAAAAGTGTTTGGGGACCCGGGTCCTGCCCCAGGGGACATGTATCAATGGCAAAAAAGTTTTAAAAATGGCTGTTTTTTCAGGAGCAGTGATTTTAATAATGCTTGAAGTGAAACAATAAAAGTGTAATATTCCTTTCAATTTCGTACCTGGGGCGTGTCTATAGTATGCCTGTAAAGTGGAGCATTTTTCCCATGTTTAGAACAGTCTGACAGCAAAATTACATTTCTAAAGGAAGAAAAAAGTCATTTAAAAGTGCTAGCACTAGTGCCGTGTTCTGCCGAGAAAGTTCCCCCCCGGTGGATAAGGACTCCCCTGTACTGCGCAGGTGCAGCGCTTGCGCAATACGAGCCGCCAAAAATAGCCGAAGCTGAACAACTGTGAGTCAGCTGTACAGGGCGCCTGTAACAGGGCCCCTTGCGGGCTCGCTTCGCTCACCACGCTTCAGGCACGGCCTCGGTTCGTTCAGCATATTTTTAGTCTAACGCTATGTCCACTTGGATGGTGGGGCTTGAACCTGGACTCAAGGCAGAATGTAGAGCGCAGGCGCCGTGTAGAGCTGACGATCAGTTGTTCAACTTCGGAGATTTTAGGCGGCTCTGTAGTCATTTGTACTGTGCAAGCACAGCGCATGCGCAGTACATTTAATTTATTTATTTATTTATTTAATTGTTTTTCTTTATTTTTTCTTTATTTATTTATTTATTTATTTATTTTTTATTTTTATTTTTATTACAAAAGCTAATTATCCCCCTTTTTTTCTAAATTATTTTCTTCTATGTGTCATTGAAAAATATTAAAATATTTTTATGTTATACTATATGATTTCAGAACCTTTGCGGGAAGTAATTCTCCTGATTGGAGGATTATTGTATTATGAATGTTTTTATCCTGAAGGGTGTTGCGAACTGTCCTTCAGCCATTTGTACATTTTTATTTATACATTTTTAAAGTTTTTCTATGTTCAGATTGATTAATAATTGTTTTCTTGTGGTAATATGCTAGTTGTCCACAAGATGGCACTATAAAAGTTTAGGCGGCCCTAGGTGTTAAAACCAGGCTAATTATTATATTGAACCAATCAGTGTTTTCCTCTGCTGGTCATCTCAGCTGTTTTCGTAAGCTTCGGTGACCAATGGCTGAACCTTTTCGTTCCACCGTTCGGGTACTTAATGCGCATGCGCGGACGTGTGGGCGTGCCCCTGATGATGTCATTTCTGACGAAACGGCCGTAGGGTAGACACGCATGCACGGACTGCGCATGTGCGGACTTTCTGTTTACATCGGAGCTGTTTTTAAAACTCCTTGCAAGGAACTTTTATGGATGCCTGTATGGCGATTTAAAATAAAAAGAAGCTGAAACTTTTTTACACTATTGGAGTGTTTTTCTCTTCCTTTTTTTGGATATTTATCATCGTTGAGAGGGGATTTCCCCTCCCCCTCCCTCTGCTACTGGGAAGCAGTCTGCAAACCACCTTTCCAGCGCTCTCAATTAGGAGCCATCCACGGGGAGGACAACATCCATAGTGGAGGATACCTTATGCTGTCTTTCAATGGCTGTCTGGTAAGCCTTTAATCTTTCTGTGGTGACGGTGTTTCCAGCGGTGGAAGTCACGGATTTACCCAGCAGAATTTTCACTCAAGCATTTGTAGGACACTATAATATAATTAAGCGCGTTATTATAGAATTGGTGTTTGCCATTTTTTCACCTATGGACAATATCCATTGATTCTTATTAGGTTAATTGGTAGTCATACCATGTGCACGATTTGTTTGTTTTTCATGGTCTCATTTGTCGTTTAGTACAGTTTATTGTCTACTGTGGAGATTTTGTATATATATTTTGTTTGTGCCCCCGATCAGGGTTACAGTGTTCAGCTGCAGGACACTTCACTGTTATAGAGTTTTGAACTCACAGTTTCCAGTCACATTTTTTGCACACCTAGCGCAAATTTTTCTTTTAAATAATATTATTAAAATCACTGCTCCCGAAAAAACGTCCGTTTTTAAAACATTTTTTTGCATTGATACATGTCCCCTGGGGCAGGACCCGGGTCTCCAAACACTTTTTATGGCAAAGAACTTGCATATAAGCCTTCAGTGAGAACTTTGGATTTTGCAGGTTCGATCCCGATTGACTTCCACTATTCCAGCATATGTGATCTGACAGGCATTATTGCCGCAATAGCGCTGCTTTCCATTTGCATTAGCGCTGACTTTCTGAGAGTTGAAGTCTTTCTGGCCTTTTTTGAGAGTTATTTTTCGGTACTGCAGGATAATTTTTTGGTGCTATAGTAAATGACCCCCATAGTGTCAGTTGTCTACTCTCCTGTTAACCTGTTCACATAGGTCTCTGTTATTGGTTTAATATTTGAGTTCATTCACAATCAAGGGAACTTTTGCACCAATATATTGTGTTTGATAAGTTTGGATAAAATAGCGGTGTGTGCAGGAGTGTTTCTTACTAACTGATAAAGTTGAGATATATATGTATCTTGTGTTTTGATAATACAGTAAACATATTTGAACTGTTTCTTTAATACTGTGTGAGTCTCTATTTACTACTACAGTTGGTGAGATGACGGAACCCAGGGTGTCAGAGGTAAGGGAGGATTTGCAGTCGAGGTAATCAGCGGGGTACAGAGTCTATTAGCAGCTCTTACAGAGATGACAACATGCCAACGTGCAATAATATGTGACCATAAATATGTCAACACCGTGGCAGGTCTTCTCCTGAGGTGGGCTAGCAAGGTGTTGCCTGGTTAGGTCCTGTAGTGCCCACAGAAATCTCTTTAGCTATGGAGAGTTTTAGAAATGCAATTGCACGTTGCTAAAATGACACACCCTGTGACACACCAAGGCTGAAGAAGAAGGATATACTGCATTTGGGCCATACACCCAACGAGGCAACAAACAACAAAAAGTGGCAACAGCAAAAAACAATAAAAAAAAAAAACAAATTTGCAGCATACCTTAGATTGTAAGCTCCTTGAGGGCAGGGACTGATGTGAATGTACTACATATATGTAAAAGCACTGTGTAAATGGACGGTGCTATATAAATACCTGAAATAAATAAACGTAAAAGTGGCAACAGCAAAAAAACTGTAAAAAAAAAAAAAAAATTTGTAGCATACAACAAAATGTATTGCTGGACCCACTCCCTTCCAGGTACCTGAATACTAAAGCTAATGGGGGGTCCTAACTAGGAGCAATACTTGCCTAGAGGCTGCCTAAAGTCTCTCTAAAAGTCTCAGATTGGCCAGTGTGGTTCTAAATGTTGGGGCCCAGAGTCCTGCATTGGAACCCTCAGATAAATTTGTATCCCACAGAGGCTGGCTAAAGTCTCTCTAAAAGTCTCCAATTAGCCAGTGTGGTTCTAAATGTTGGGGCCCAGAGTCCTGCATTGGAGCCCTCCAATAAATTTGAATCCCACAGTAAATGGTGCAGTCTGCTGTGAAGACTCCACCCATTCTCTGGTGTGCTGAACCCTGTATGTTCAAGAAGCGCTTCCCACAGAACATGTGACGCTGGTGGCAATTCTGGATGCTGTAGTAATAATGTCTTATGAAGCCAGTGATTCCACTCTCTTCCAGTTAGCTGAATCACCCAATGGGAGCGGTCTCTGTGCAGATGTTGCAGCACAGTCCCACTCAGACACAGCAGAGAACATTGGCGACAAGCAGCATCTCCAACTCAACAGCATTCCAACCATCTCCTTATAGTCCCCACATGAGACTGTCCTGAACCTTGACTTCTCCTTGTGTTCCTCCTCTCTGCACACCATCCTCCTGGGACTTGTAGATCGGGGAGTGCCATGGACCGGAGCTACATATATATATTCACAACTCTGCCCCGAGCTACATCACCAATCTTGTCTCCAAACATCACCCAAAACATCCTCTCTGCTCCTCTCAAGACCCCCTACTCTCAAGCTCCCTTGTCTCCTCCTCCCACGCTAGTCTCCAGGATTTCTCCAGAGCCTTTCCCATCCTCTGGAACTCTCTACCTTAGCCGCTCCAGATATCTCCTACTCTAGCTGCCTTTAGGCAATCCCTGAAACTCATCTCTTCAGGGAAGCCTATCATGCCTCCAACTAAAATTTTGCGACTTCCATCAGCTCATTCCCCACAGTTACAACCTATTTTACCACCTGTCCCACCCTATTAAATTGTAGGCTCTTCTGAGCAGGGCCCTATTAATCCTCTTGTATTTTATTGTATTGTAACTGTACTGTTTTCCTTTTATACTGTAAAGCAGTGCGTAAACTGTTGGTGCTATATAAATTCTGTATGATAATAATAATTAATAATAATGTATAGTAACTAGTAAGTGGTGAACAGACTGGATTCGTATTTGCCTATATTGGCATATACTTATTTATATGTAACTTTAATGCTGCATTATAATATGGCCTCATGCACATGGACATCTAGAATCTGAAAGTCCTCTAGTGTAAATCCACAGGACATTCTCATGCCCAGGGAGCCAAGGGTATGGCCCACAGCAGCCCATACAAGTGAATGGCTCTACACTGCCATTCTTGTGTAAATGCCAAAGTCTAGTGCATTGTTGTTTACCCATGCATGCAAGCACAGTGTATTTTCTCAAATGTGAAATTGGCACATTCAGGGAAATACTTCATACGAAGCTAAAAGCACCACCAGCAGCTCCCCTGATGCGGGAAAGGGCCAGGAATGTTATACTAGATGACTATACAGCCTTTAGATGTCTCAGTGCATGAGGCTTGTTGTGGCCAATCCAAAGCTTTCTGCTGTTGCTGTTTAGCTGAAGGCTTTCAGTCACACATTTCACCTCCCTGGATGAGCTTTGTATTGGTAAAGCCTTCTATGATCTTTTTCCTCACTCACTCACTCACTCATCATAAAATGATTGTAAATAACATATATTCAGAAAGAGACAATAGTTGCCCTTTCTATGAAGGAAATATCATAAATGGCAATCATTGGTAGAGATCATCAGCATGTTAGGTACAATGCTGGTAGGATGAGTAATAATTTAATCAGGTTCAATGGTTAACATTGTAGCAGGACAGAAATTTTTGGGTGTTGAGGTGCGAAAATGTGCTGCTATTGTGCAGCCCTCTGAACATGTTGCCCACTGTATGTAAACTCATTGCAAAGTATATTTCCATGGGCAATACGTTTAAAAGGCTAAAAATAAAACCTATGTGGCTCACTACTTACTAATGATTAAGCACAGGTTGGATGTGTGAAACCTGTCTACATGACTAATATCTTGTGTCCCTGGTGTGTCTTGGTGATCTTCAATAAAGGCACTTTATTTGGAACCTTTGGATGTGCAGCCAGTCTTCTTTTCTCAAGTATTCCATGGAGGTGTGCCGGGGTTAGCACTCCTACTTGGTTCCATTTGGGTTATTGTACACACCTGGATCAGCGGATTCCTTCTCTCTTGATAGTAATAAAAACCTGAGGTTTTACTTCACCCCCCACTCTACTCTACTGAAGATCTCTTAATTTTAATCTGCACCCCCAATTTGGGCAGTGCTTTAGACATCATAATTGGGCGGCACAGTGGTGCAGTGGATAGCACTCTCGCCTAGCAGTAAGAAGGGTCGCTGGTTCGAATCCCAACCATGACACTACCTGCCTGGAGTTTGCATGTTCTCCCTGTGTCTGCGTGGGTTTCCTCCGGGTACTCCGGTTTCCTCCCACACTCCAAAGACATGCTGGTAGGTTAATTGGATCCTGTCTAAATTGGCCCTAGTATAGGTATGAATGTGAGTTAGGGACCTTAGATTGTAAGCTCCTTGAGGGTATAGGGACTGATGTGAATGTATAATATATATATATGTAAAGCGCTGCGTAAATTGACGGCGCTATATAAGTACCTGAAATAAATAAATAAATAATTCCCTAGGCATACCCAGATGATGATATCCTTTTGTGAAAGCTCGTTTTATGGTTTTGCTGGGCTTTGAGGGTCACTTTTGTAAATACAATCCTCAAGTAGTAGTGTACTACTATTTGAGGCACAAGTAACATAAAGGAATGCTGTACCCATCAGCTGCAGGTGGGTGTTTTGAGAATAAGGCCCAATTTTTGCCACCCTCCCCTTTGAAACTCCTGCCTTCTACTGAAGGCTTTACAAAAATAACTTAAATACAATCAAAATGCCTGTAGACAATATCCAGGGCACTTTTTTATACTCTTGGATATCTGCCTGTTAGTAAATCACAACAATACAGTCAAATCTCAATCTTGGCATTTCTATTTTGTTTTTCCTAGTCAAGAATACTTTTCAAATGAGTGACCAATATATAACTTTGTTGAAATGTACAAAGGAATAAAGGAACTGGATATTTTCTGTTGGCATCTGTCAGTTCAGTTTGAGAAATACAACAAAATATGCATTGTGTTTTGTGACAAAGCCTCTTCTGTGTTCCAGAAAAGCATAAAAAAGGCAGGTCACTGATCCTTCCTCTGCCATAGGGCACATATCTTAGCCTGGCCTCTGGCAGTTCCACATATCACTAGAATTTGGTGACAACTGATGCTAGGTTGCATCGTCAGATATATCTACTTGGACAAGGCATTTTAGAGGCATAATATATTGTTCTGTCAACATTTTGGCGTATACCATTGCTAAATCAAACATTTCCAGCAACCTGAGCTTTTTGTTATCAATACTGTTTGTTACAAGTGTTTTTTATTTATTTAAACAATTCTGTTTAGCTATGAGTAACACTAGACAAAATCAATACATATGTCTATATCTAAGGGGAAATGTCTATTTTTTAGCCTAATTTGTCTGTTATTTTGCAAGAAAGTAATTTAATGAAAAGGCCTCACACATTTGCAAGCAATCCTAAATATAACATTATATTAATTATCATGAACAAATTTTAAATGTTAATTTAGCATCCTAATTATAAGGCAGATTATTTTGTGTTAGACCTAAACCACAGATATTTGATCTATGCATGGACTGATTTTTGTATTTGATATCTGATAATGTAATCGCTGAAATGGAATTCGCTAATGGAAATCATTAGAGAAATATCATGATGTGTACATGTTGTCATGATAAGACTGTGGCCTTTGTGCAATATGTTGGGACTGATTTACTCAAGGCACATAGGCTGTTTACTTTGCAAGAGAAATTGCACTTTGCAAAGTAAGTTGTCCCAGAGCTTAGTTAATAAGATGAAGCTCTGCTGATTTCCATCATCCAATCATATGGAAGCAAAAATTATATATACATTTTTTTCTTTGCACATGATTGAGTATTCTTAACAAACAGAATGATCATCACATTAACTACTCTCTTAAAAAAGTAAATAGTCTATTTGCCTTTATTAAATCAACTCATAATCTTAAAATTCTGTGAAGGCACTACTCCTGTGGATCAGTCATGTTTGGCCATCTCTCTGGACATTTTGTTTTCCTGATCTGCACATGTGCATATGGTTAGCCTGTCTGCTTGTTAAAGACTGACTGCTCTCAATGTCTTTATGGTAAACTTTGTGTGACGGGAGGGCCCGTGGAACTCAGAATACATCTTATGTCTAAGTCACCCTGTTCCATCCTGGCACAGGGTGAGTAAGAAAATATATCTTGGATTACTTAAAATGGGACAGTAATATTTGTCCACAATATCTCCCAGGATGTATGTAGAGACTATTATTGGTTTGGTTGATTCTGAACGCAACCTGTTAATTGAATGAGCTGATCACATTGTCCTCTATACAATGTAGGAGACGGGACGACTCCTATTGGAGCTCATGTTAATTAGGTTAATTAGGTTTTGTTTGTATTGTTAATTGTAATTAGCCCCAGCTATTGTGTTTATATTACTGTGTGAAGCTCGGTGCCCACAAGTCTGGGCGAAAGGTCATGTCTCAGTCACCTAGGCTGTATAAAGGATTAGATAATTAGCTCATGTTAATTAGGTTACAGTTGTATTGTTAGAGGAGGTTCCAAAGGCATATAAAGTCTTGTAATTTTGATTCTAAATAAAGTTAGTCCTGATGTACTCCAAGACTGGTGTTGTCTAGTTCTTGGGGGTTCCTATAGCCAGATCCATTGGACTTGTGTTCCAGAACTTAGGAAGCGGTATACAGACGGAAGCACTCAAGCGGAGTGTGGGACGTTCCGTGACATTGGTGGCAAGCAGCGGGAAAGCTTCCTGCAGTCTGGGACATCCAAACTTCCACCTGGATCCAAGGTCCAGATAGCAGGAGAGGAGAGGTACAGATACCAGCCGCCATGGATGAGGAATTCAGAAGGAGGTTGCGAGAGATGCAGATACAGCACAGAGGACCAGTATCAGAGAAGGCCGTGATGGGTTGGTGTTATTCTATTCGCTGCAAACTCTGGAAGGAAGTGCTAGCCCGTGAGCAGCGACACCAGGGAAAAGTTCTCCCCTCCATCCAGGAAAGGTACTGGTCGCAGTACGGAATGCGGGTGTGGTTTTTGGGAGAAAAACCACACAAGAAGCAGACAGCTGAATTAAGCAGGCTGGCTGGTCTGGGCAGAGATAAAGCTGGATGAGAGCCACAGAGCCCTCCGGTGGCATGTATCCCAAGCATGTCCCTGGATAGCGGATGACAGCCCAACGGAAGGCTTAAGCTACGGCGGCTTGGGACTGTTGTTTGTGAAGCTGACAGGGGACCCTAACTTTGGGAGTGATTTGGAGTGGCGGGTGGACGAAATCATGGATTTCAGAGAAGGGCTACTGAACATTTCGGAAGTGCACTGGGCACAGGAAGATTTGGAGTTTCTGGCCGTTCAGGAATGGGAGCTAGAGATCGCCTACAGACGGCTGCTAGACATTGCTCAGTGCCAGGGCTGGGCTCCCTTTGCCTGGGACTATCAGGAAATACCAGCTGACAACCCTGAAATCCTGGCTGAAGAGTCGGCAATGTGGCAGAGCAATAGTGTGCTTTGCCAACCTGCCCCCACAGCTATGGAGGCGGAGGTCTTATGGCGGAAGCAGCAAGTGCTGACTGACCTTGATGATCCTGTTTCTGCATGGGATGATCTTGGATGGAGGAATGTGTCTGTCCAGCAGCATGCCAGAGAATCTGCAGTGGAAAATCTGGAGATTGCCATCCCCAAAGCTGAAGTGCTGACAATAGGGCAGAGCTCTGCTAACCTCTGCCCAGCACTGATAGCATCTTCTGGATTCCATGGACAGGAGATGGTGAACCTCCATCCCCAGACACCAGTTGCAGAGACGGGGGATTTGATAGACTTTTCTGCTGAGGAAGAACCATCGAGTGAGCCCCCAGCAGAAGAGTTGGGATTAGGGCCAAACTTCATTGCGCTCTGCTCAGCACTGATGGCATCTTCTGAGTTCCACGGACAGGAGATGGTGAACCTCTATCCACAGACACCAGTTATAGAGGTAGGGGATTTAATAGACTTTTCTGCTGAGGAAGAACAACCTGATGAGCCTCCAGCAGAAGAGCTGCTATTGGGGCCAAACTTCACTGTGCTCTGCCCCGCACCAACAGCAGTATCTGTGGAGTTACAGGGAACTTCCCCAGTTGAAGCACCGGCAACCGGGCAGAGTGCTACCAACCTCTGGCCATCACCTGCAACAACTACAGAGTTCCAGGGAGGTGGGGCAGTCGGCCTCCCTCCCCAACAGGTAGCCAGAGCAGATGGTGTGGGGTTTCCAGCAGGAGGGCTGGCAACAGGGCCAAGTACTGCTGGACTCTGCCCTCAACTAACAGGAGATGGATTTCCTGTGAAGGTGGATGGGACTTCAGTCTCCACCTATATACTCCAGGGATGGTGGGCAGTCGGCCCAGATCCCCAACAGCATGACGGATGAGCCCAGTCCCCCTGTCTTCTCTCCAGCGGCAGAAAGGACTCCAGGGAGAAGGGCCAGTCCAGGCCTCTCCCCAGCGGCAGATATGTTCTCTGAGAGAGGCAGAGGTTGGCTGGGTGAGTAATACTCTGTTTGGAATAATTTATTTGGGGTACTGTGTGGGTACAGGCATTAGAGGACTGGAACTACTGACTAACTTCGGAGTCAACCCGTCTGGGGTCTCCTCCTATGTTAGTCTCCTGCCGAAAGGGGAGAAATGTGACGGACCTGGCCGGGACAGAGGCTGTTGGAGAGGACTGGGTGCGGGTCTGTTGCCTTTTGATTATGGGCCCTAGCATTTGGGGGAATGGTGCTCTCTGTGAGCTGTATGCCTGGGGACCCTGGGGTTGGTGTTACTTTGGATTCAGCTCCATGTCCCCCCAAAAACACACAGACTCTGGGAACCCTTTATATGCCATATTAGAATGGTGACTGATTTATACCGTTGGGACTCGTACTGTTAAATGCTAATGTCATCAATTCTGCTATAATGGGTTTATTGTAAATAAGTCTAGTGTGGCTCTAAGAGTCTTTTCACCCATTGTTGTTTGTGTTAATTAACTGTGTGAAGCTCGGTGACCACAAGTCTGGGCGAAAGGTCATGTCTCAGTCACCTAGGCTGTATAAAGGGTTCGATAATTAGCTCATGTTAATTAAGTTACAGTTGTATTGTTAGAGGAGGTTCCAACGGCATATAAAGTCTTGTAACTTTGATACATAATAAACAGTCCATGTTAGCAGTGAAGCAAGTGTCGCCTTGTTTTCTGTTCAGAGAGGTTGGAATATCTGATATCTGTATACAGACTGGGAGGAAGTGGTATATGACGGAAGCACTCAAGCGGAGTGTGGGACGTTCCGTGACATTGGTGGCAGCAGTGGGATAGCTTCCTGAAGTCTGGGACATCCAAACCTCCAACTGGATCCAAGGTCAGCATAGCAGACTTCAGTCACCCCAGCGGAGATATGGACCTGGCATCAGAGTTCCCGGGGCTGCTGCGGATCATCCTTTCAACATACACCAGAACTGTGTCTGAGGATGAATACCTGGAGCTTAGGCAGCAAATTCGGGTGGAGCTCTGGATTGCAGCCCTCCGTCTCGCTGGTATAAAACAGGGCAAGTGCTTTCCAACCCAAGAGCAACGGGCCAGTGACCAACGGGCATTGCGGATGGCATTCCTGGGAGAGCAGCCCCAGGAGCAATGGGTGACTGAGTTGGACAGGTTGGTCCAGCAGGAGATAGAGCTGGACAATCGTTATCGGGCTCTGCAATGGCACGCAGAGGAGGGATATTTAGGTGAGACAACAAAATGCTCTCCGGAGGGATATGACTTTGGCGGCCCTGGATTGCTGTGGGAGAGCCTTACAGATCTTTTTATGTTTGGCGATGAAGGGGAACCTGACCTTGAGGACCTGAGAGACTATAGAGAGTCTATGCTCGGTCTTGCAGGGGTCTCAGAGCTCAAACCTGATCTGGACCATTTGCTAAGGAAGGAACAGCATCTGGAAAGGGCATACAGGAAACTGCTAGAACAAGTTCAGCAGCATGCCAGAGAATCGGCAGTGGAAAATCCGGAGATTGCCGTCCCCAAACCTGAAGTGCTGACAACAGGGCAGAGCTCTGCTAACCTCTGCCCAGAAATGATAGCATCTTCTGGGTTCCATGGACAGGAGATGGTGAACCTCTATCCGCAGACATCAGTTGCAGAGACATGGGATTTGATAGACTTTTCTGCTGAGGAAGAACAACCTGATGAGCCTCCAGCAGAAGAGCTGCTATCAGGGCCAAAGTTCACTGTGTTCTGCCCAGCACCAACAGTGGCTTCGGCCTTCCTGAGAGAAGAGATAGTTGGCCTTTCTCCCACAACATTGACAGGGACATGTGATTTTCTGCCAGCAGCATCTATGGAGTTAAAACAAACTTCTCCAGCTGAAGATCTGGTAACTGAACAGAGGGTCCAAGACCTCTGTCCCACACTTTTACCAATTCCAGAGACTGGGGATTTAATAGACGTTTCTGTAGAGGAGGAACCACCTGGCAAACCCCCAGCAGAAGTGCTGGCAACCGGACAGAGGGTCCAAGACCTCTGCCCCACACCTGCAGCAATTGTGGAGGCTCAGGCTGAGAAGATGGCAATCACTTCCCAGCAGCAGATACAGGGGGAGAAGGGAGAGGAGGTGTGTGTTGTCCCTCCCCAACAGTTGGCCAGGGTGGAGGAAGCGGGCTTTCCTCCCCAGCAAAGATCTGTGTACCTGGGAGACAGTACCATCGACATGTCGTCCCAGCAGCCAGATGAGGGAATGGAAAAGGAAGCAGCCGGCTCACCTCCCCAATGGCAGCTACACAGTTTGGGAGTGGAGGAAGCCAGCCTCCTGCCCCAACGGTTAGCTGGAGCGGAGGATGCGGAGTCCCCAGCAGAAATGCTGGCAACAGGGCAGAGTGTTACCAACCTCTGCCCAGCACCGGCAACAACTACAGAGTTCCAGGGAGGTGGGGCAGTCGGCCTCCCTCTCCAACAGTTAGCCGGAACAGATGGTGTGGGGTTTCCAGCAGAAGGGCTGGCAACAGGGCCAAGGACTGCTGGACTCTGCCCTCAACTAACAGAGGATGGATTTCCTGTGAAGGTGGATGGGACTTCAGTCTCCACCTGTATACCCCAGGGATGCTGGGCAGTGGGCCCCGATCCCCAACAGCATGACAGAGTGAGCCCAGTCACCCTGTCTTCTCTCCAGCGGCAGAAAGGATTCCAGGGAGAAGAGCCAGTCCAGGCCTCTCCCCAGCGGCAGATATGTTCTCTGAGAGAGGCAGAGGTTGGCTGGGTGAGTAATGCTTTGTTTGGAACAATTTATTTGGGGTACTGTGTGGGTACAGGCAGTAGAGGACTGGAACTACTTACTAACTTCGGAGTCAACCCGTCTGGGGTCTCCCCTGTGTTAGTCTCCTGCCAAAAGGGGAGAGATGTGACGGGAGGGCCCGTGGAACTCAGAATACATCTTATGTCTAAGTCACCCTGTGCCATCCTGGCACAGGGTGAGTGAGAAAATATATCTTGGATTACTTAAAATGGGACAGTAATATTTGTCCACAATATCTCCCAGGACGTATGTAGAGACTATTATTGGTTTGGTTCATTCTGAACGCAACCTGTTAATTGAATGAGCTGATCACATTGTCCTCTATACAATGTAGGAGACGGGACGACTCCTATTGGAGCTCATGTTAATTAGGTTAATTAGGTTTTGTTTGTATTGTTAATTGTAATTAGCCCCAGCTATTGTGTTTATATTACTGTGTGAAGCTCGGTGCCCACAAGTCTGGGCGAAAGGTCATGTCTCAGTCACCTAGGCTGTATAAAGGATTAGATAATTAGCTCATGTTAATTAGGTTACAGTTGTATTGTTAGAGGAGGTTCCAACGGCATATAAAGTCTTGTAATTTTGATTCTAAATAAAGTTAGTCCTGATGTACTCCAAGACTGGTGTTGTCTAGTTCTTGGGGGTTCCTATAGCCAGATCCATTGGACTTGTGTTCCAGAACTTAGGAAGCGGTATACAGACGGAAGCACTCAAGCGGAGTGTGGGACGTTCCGTGACACTTTGCATCTATGATACTGCTGCTTCACATCCACCTTAAACTGAACACAGACTGACTGCTCTCAATGTCTTTATGGTACACTTTGCATCTATGTTACTGCTGATTCACATTCATCTGTAGCCCCGTTTACACTATTGTGCTGTTTATTTTGTTTTTTAAGTGTCTTACCTAAATTATAGACTGATCTTAATCTTTACAACCCTGCCCTCTAGGTCCTCTTGCAGTTTAGTTGTGGTGTGAAAGGCTTGCTCTGCTAGCTGTGTGCCTATTATTATCTCCTGATTTATTAATTGACAAATTCCATCCACACCAACCACAGTATAAAGCAAGATCACCTATATGATCATTCTAGGGGGGACACATGCTAGGGTGGCACATGTTGGGGTTCTTTTAATGAATTGCCGTTATTTAATTAAGTGGCACTTCCAATCTTGCACTTCAGTGATTGTACAAAGTGAAAATCTACAGCAAGCTAATTTGCAAAATACAAGACTGCAGGTGGCCTCATTTCCTCATTCAGCCTTTCTCTCTGTAACTTGCGCTCTCTACCTCTCCTTTTCATAGTTGTGTTTACTCTCCTTAAGCTCTGTTTTCTTCTCCCCTCTTCCCCACCCCACAATCTGTTTATATCACCCTCACTTCTACCCTCTCCTTATTACTGCACTCATCATCTCCCCTAATTCTAATCCCACATGCTAATAAAACCCCCAGGATGCTGAGGCATGTCCCCTCATATACATTGCACTGTCATGTTACCTCCCACACCTAACCTCTGGAGATATATCCCCAAACCTTGGGCCTCCTTTATTTACCTCTACTCAATGTACCAATCACCCAGCACCCTCTGGCAGTAGCTGCAATCCACACAGTTTTGTTTCCATTCCTCTTCTTCCCAAAACCAGCCTCCCCCTTTCCTGTGCGGTCTGGAATGCCTGCTCTGTCTGCTACAAACTCACCTCTGTTCATGTTTCTTTGTCACTAACTCCTTTAATCCACTTGCTGTCACCGAAACATGGCTTCATGAATCCGACACTGCTTCTCCTGCTTCACTCTCCCATGACGGCCTTCTCTGGACTTACTCCCCCAGACTCAATGAATGCAAGAGAGGTGGAGTGGGAATCCCCACAGAGCACCTTTTAGGTTCTTTACTCTCCTCTCTCTCTGTTCTTCTCATTATTTGAAGCTCACTGTATACATTTATTTTTTCCAAATTTTTAAAGAATTGCTGTGATCTACCAGACTCCTGGATGGGTATCAACTTTCCTTGATGAATTCTCTGCCTGGCTTCCCTACTTTCTGTCTTTTGAAATTCCCACAATCATTCTCAGTGACTTCAACATCCCTGTTAATACTAACACTCCTGCTACTTCTAAACTTCCTAGTCTAACCTCCTCATTTAACCTGAAGCAATGGGTACAGTCTTCTACTCACCCTGATGGCAACACCCTCAACCTTGTATTTTCCTACCTATGCACTCCCTGCAACATCTCCAACAATCCTCTCTGATCACCACCTTATTAGTTTGGCTCTCTCCCCATCTTCCACCACCTCTACCTCCAACTGCCTAACAATTACCTATATAAACCTTAGTCACTTTAACCCTTCTTTTCTCTATTCTGCCACTGACCACCTCTATGACAAAATCTCACCCCTGTCCTGCCCCAATCTAGCTACTTCTCTCTACAATAGATCCCTGTCCTTCACCAGGGATGAACCCACCCCCCTCACTATACACAGATTCAGGCCCGACCCCTACAACCCTGGCAAACAGATGACACCAGAAGTCTCAAAAAACGTAGCCATGCTCTTGAGCATCTGTGGTGTAAGACTATTGATCGGACATTCCAACAACAAAATCCATGGATTTTTTCCGACGGATGTTGGCTCAAACTTGTCTTGCATACACACGGTCACACAAAGTTGTCGGAAAATCCGATCGTTCTAAACGCGGTGACGTAAAACACGTATGTCGGGACTATAAACGGGGCAGTAGCCAATAGCTTTCATCTCTTAATTTATTCTGAGCATGCATGGCACTTTGTGCGTCGGATTTGTGTACACACGATCAGAAATTCCGACAACGGATTTTGTTGTCGGAAAATTTTATAGCAAGCTCTCAAACTTTGTGTGTCGGAAATTCTGATGGAAAATGTGTGATGGAGCCCATACAGGGTCGGAATTTCCAACAACAAGGTCCTATCACACATTTTCCGTCGGAAAATCCGACCGTGTGTACAGGGCATTAGTCTCACAAAGACTTCAACCAATATAAATCTGCCCTCCAAAAAATACAATTCCTGCTTCCAAACTGCCAAGCATACCTATGTTTATCACTCTCATTAACACCTTCTCATTCAGTCCCCATCAACTCTTCTCTACCTTTATCTCTTTACGTCTTCCACTGCCTCCACCCACTAACTCACTCACTACCCAGGAGATCGCCAATCATTTCACTCTGGCTCTATCCTACACATCTCACATCTTCAATCTCTCCCTCTCTTCTGGCATCTTCCCCATCTCTCTAAAACATGAAATAGCCACCCCCATACTTAAAAAGCCTTCCTTGGACCCCACCAATTTAACAACCTACGTCTCATCTCCTTGCTCTCCTTTTCCTCCAAACTCCTTGAACTCCTGGTCTACAACCACCTACAGTGACCACCTCATTAAGAATAACCTTCTTGATCCCCTTCAGTCTGGATTTCACCCTCAACACTCTACAGAAACTGCTCTCCCAAAACTCAAAAATTATTTACTAACAGCAAAAACCAATTCTGTATTCTGTATTCCTAATTCTGAGCCTTTCGGCTGCCTTTGATACAGTTGACCACCCCCTCCTCAAAAAAAAGGGAATCCATATCTACTTTCTCATGTTTGTTGTTGTGTACAATGTTTCTGTGGCTATAAAGGAGTGAACATGCTACATCTTATGCCCCGTACACACGATCGGACATTGATCAGACATTCCGACAACAAAATCCATGTTTTTTTTCCAACGGATGTTGGCTCAAAGTTGTTTTGCGTACACACGGTCGCACAAAGTTGTTGGAATTTCCGATCGCCAAGAACGCGGTGATGCACACCACGTACGATGAGACTAGAAAAGGCCAGTTCAGAACCAAGCGTGGCACCCTTTGGGCTCCTTTTGCTAATCTCATGTTAGTAAAAGTTTGATGAGAGATGATTCGTGCTTTGTCAGACTCGTGGTTTTCAGATCGTTTTCTGCTGTTCAGTTTGTGCTTGTGGGTTTGTATCTGCTCTTCAGTGCGTGCAGTCAGTTCGTATTGTACTATGTAGTGCGATCTTGTCCGCTCGTTACTGTTTTTCAGGTCGCTCTTCACAGGCCTTGCTGTTCTTCAGTGCATTCTGTTACTTCGTTCTGAGCAGCCGACCGTTTTCTAGCCATGTTGCGTATACGTACTCCTCGTAGAGTTCGTGCTGTGTGGGGGCTTGGTGTTGGGGTCCTGACCTTGACACAAGTCCAGTCCATGAACAGGGTGGGGAGGAGTTCATGGAACAAGAACTGGTTGCTTCAGCGTGACCAGTTCTGTCATATGCCTTTGCTCCGTGAGATCCGTGAGAATAATCCTGATGATTTCAGGAACTTTCTCCGGATGACGGACCGTCATGTTAGCTTTGCTGACCCCCTATATCAGCAGGCAGGATACCTGCATGAGGCAAGCCATCACTCCGGAGCAGAGGCTAGTCTCCACCCTGTGGTACTTGGCGACGGGGAGAAGCCTGCAGGACTTGAAGTTCTCGACAGGCATCTCCCCCCAGGCTCTGGGGATCATTATCCCGGAGACCTGTTCTGCCATCATCCAGGTCCTGCAGAAGGAATATATGAAGGTAAGATTTTTATCCTTTAATATCACATTTTATTGTATTTAATGTTTGCTAATATATTGTATAACTTTCCTCATTCCCTAATTACCATGATTGTAATATGCTGTGAATGTCCCCTGTGTCCTCATGCATGCTGGATTTTTAGGTAATTATTTTTGTTGTCCTTTATACATATTTGCCTTCACTTACCTCCCCAGCATGGTCTCCTGGTCTTATATTCACCTCATGTAGTCACTTAACAATGTGTTTTATCAGCTCAATAGTAGTGCTTTACCCCAAACACCCCTAAAATGTTTTTAAATGTGATTTGTGCTGTAAATTCAGGCAGAGTGCCAGAGGCTTTTTTTGGGGGTCCCCAAATCATTTTTAACCCTCCCTCCCCCCAACTGCTAAGTCAGCTGATACCAATTCTCTATCTATCCTCAATCATCTATCTGTTGACTTTGCCAAACCCATACACCCTATACCCACCTCTTTTGTGGTCAGATTTATGAATGAATTCCCCAAAGCATGTAGTGCAAGGGCCTGCCTGAATACTTTCAAATGGTACTGTTTCAAGTTTCTGTATACTATGATTATCTTGATAGGTAATAGCAGAATGTCCAAATGTGCTCAAATGTGTACAATGTGTATTTATATCTTTGTATTATGACACTTCTTACCTGTCCAGTGGGCTGCCAATAGTGTAACTAAGGAGGGGCTGTTCAAAGTAATACCCATTATTTAGGCATTTATCTCTCAATGAAGTGGAGAGGGTTACCTGTCCAAGAGTTCCCCCCCCATAATGTTATAAATGGCCCATGAGAGGGGGGGAATCTGATAGGTGTACCTTATACTTTAGTCTTTAAAAACTCCCTCAAATAAATGTTATCTTGATGTTGGCCAAGAATGTTTGTGTCTAATCTGCTTTCCCTGTTTATGTGCAAAATGACTGAATTGTTTGACTCCACAGTTTCCTTCCACGCCACAGGAATGGCAGACTGTGGCCTCCCACTTTGCCCAGCGGTGGGACTTTGCTAACTGCGGAGGGGCAATTGATGGGAAACACATCCACATCGTCCCACCACCCAACTTGGGGTCGTACTATTATAGTTATAAGGGGTTCAATAGTATTGTGATGTTGGCGGTGGTGTCTATTGATCTCCCGTGATGGCAGATAGCACATGTTGACACACAGTGCGCCTCTTCAAAATTTGGCTTTTCTCAAAAATGTCAAAAAAGGGTAAACATTTTTAGGTCTCAAAAAGCCCCCCAAAAAATAGGGATTTCGAGGGGTTTTAAACTCTCCCTAAAACATCAATGATATTCTTCATTTTTTGTTGAACATCATTGATGTTTTCCAGGATGTTTTCCAAGTCCCTATTACACCCCATGATCTCCCCAATCAGGATCTGTGCACTTTCCGAGGTGAAATGCCCTGGATCCACAACATCACGATCACCTAAAAAGATAGAAACAAAAACACACCATGTATTATAAATATGCCGGCATCCATCTCTTACCTGAGCCTGTGGTCGCAAACACTCACCTGTTGTGGTGACAAGTTCCACCACGTCTTCCTCTTCCTGCTCTGCTTGGCTTGGGTGGATTTCCCATTTTTTCAGAGGTGGGGGGGTCTGTGGTCTCCTCGGATGAGGGGTGTCATCCGAGTCTTTTCTCCCCTATGTAAAAAAAAAATAGGTATACTTAGTACACAGATATTTCATGGCAGAAATAGGAATATGAAACATTGCTTGGAAGTCGGGTACAATTGTCTATTTTGGCAGAGTTCCAAGATGTAGAATTTTTAGTGTCCTTTGTCAAGCTTCAATACTTTACCTGTTTTGTACAAGCTTCACAGATGGAGACACCCCTATAGTATACACTGGAGTACCTGTGTGGGACCCCTAATTAAAAGGGTGTTCTTGTGTCCCACACTAGAGCTCCAGCGTCCAGATGTGAAAACTGCTGCTGAGTGTCCTCTCCTTACACAGAATCTAGTTTGCATTTCATTCTAGTTACAAACCCATCTATACAACCAAATTATTTGCAGACAAGTAGGCCATAAAAAATGTGGGCAAATGCATATGGCCAAAACAATGGTGTTTTCTAGGCCGAACGAACAATGTTTGATATGAACGAATAATGTGTCCATGAACATGAAAGTTGCCATTTTAAACTGGATAACAGTTAAGAAAAGCACATGGAGCAGCACGAACGTAATAAACATAAAGAATAGGAACACAGCACAACTACTTACTTTTTTGCAGCACTCTCCGGATCTTTCTGTACTGCTCATGCTCTCTTAATTTGAGGTCTGACCACCGCTTCCTGAGCTGATCTTTCGATTGTCGTACCCCGAAATTCCGGTGCAGACTCTTGACCACTTTTGCCATTATCTTGGCCTTTCTGACATTGGGGTTGGGGTAAGGTCCATACTTCCCATCATAGTCGGCCCTCTTCAGGATGTCGACCATCTCCAACATCTCCCCAAAGGACATATTTGAGGCCTTAAATCGTCTCCTTCTGGATCGGGACATTTCTGCCTCGCGCTTTCCTCCTCCTCGTTGGTGTAATTATCAGACACCTGCTCTGACTCCGCCATGTGCTCTTCACCCACTGCGCTGAACGAGAAGGGGCGGGGAATAGACTAGAAAGAACGTCAGGGGCGGGCGGAGTTCCACACATGCGCAGTGTCCATAAAGCGTAACACGCATGCGTAGGACATACGATCTGTGAGCAGAGGAAGGAATAATGGAGGCACCGAACGTGATTGCGAAGGTAAGATTTAACATTGGGCCTATACTGCTTCTAGATTAAGGCCTGTATTTGCACACGTTTAGAAGACTTTAGGCTGACATTAGGGTTTGTCTTGTGTTGTGTCTTGCAGTGAAAATGGATATCTTGAAAGATAAGGACTTTATGCCAGTCTTCATTGATATGTTCAGGGAGCTGCCCTGTCTATGGCAGATAAACCACCCTGAATATAAGAATCAAACAAAGAGGAAGGCAGCGCTGGATAATTTATTGGAATTTGTGAAGACGGTGATCCCCACGGCAGACATCACCTATTTGAAGATCCTAATTGGTGGCCTGAGGAGCACTTATCTAAGGGAACACAAGAAGGTCCAGGATTCCCAGAGATCAGGAGCTGCAGATGACATTTATGTCCCCAGGCTGTGGTACTATGACAGGCTGCATTTTCTGGCAGGTCAGACTGAACCCAGGCCAGCACTCCCCACTCTTCCTTCCATGCTTCCTTCCCCCCCAGCTGAGGCTTCAGATGCCCAACCTGGGCCTTCCAGGCAGCAACATGTGGAGGAGCCCACATTGAGCCAGGTATAGCATTCTTCTAAATATTTCTGGTTGTCCAATTAATGGTGTTAAATATATGTTAGTTTGGATTGCTAATTTATGATTGTGATTGATGAAGCAAAAACTAAAACCATGTCCCTTTTTCATACACAGGGAAGTCTCAGCCAGGAGGTGGCCGGGCCAAGCAGGCTGCCCAATACCCAGGTCCCTACCCCCCCACCTTCAAAGACAAAGTGGCAGGAAGAGGAGTAACCTGGAGGAGGCTGCCATAGGCCTCTTTTGGAAGGCTACAGAGGCCCTGAGAACCCCCCACACTGTGGAGGAGGACTTTGCTGGCCTAACTGCCTGCAAAATGATGCAGATGGAGGAGGGACAATGACTCCTGTGTGAGTTCTTAATTTTTGAAGCTCTCAATAAGGGGTTGAGGGGCCAAATAACATGTGCTACCCACATTTGTGACCTCACACATAGTCCTCCTCCAGGTCCTCCTCCTCCTCATCCTCCTCTTCCAGGTCCTACTCCTCGTCCTCCTCCTCCAGGTCCTACTCCTCCTCCTGCCACATCTCCAACACCAGAGCCACAGCCGGGAAGGAAGCGTGGAAGGAAGACCAGAGAGTGATGACCTGGGTTCAGTCTGGTCTGGCAAAAGATGCAGGCTCTTGTAGTACCACAGCCAGATGTCATCTGCTGCTTTCAGGATCTCTGGGACTTCTGGACCAGGCTGCACTCCCTTAGATATGGACTCCTCAGGCCACCAATTTTGCTGTAAAATAATTGATGTGTGCCCTGGGGGTCCAAGGCTTCGCCAATTTATGATGTATATCCAGCGTTGCCTCCCTCTTTGTTTGGTTCTGAGCCCTTAATAAAGGAATGCTTGGTTCAATTATACTCGCCTATGTGTGTTTTCCTTCAAAAAGGACAGTTTGTTTGTGAGGATTCAGGTACATTTCAAAAATATAATGTGAAATTAACAAGGGACACCAACACCAAGCAACATTCTTGAGATTAAATAATACCAGATAATAATGGTGTTGTGGTAACTTGACACACAAAACACACCCAAAAATATTATGGAGTAAAACCAATTAAAAAAAAAAAAAAAAAAAAACATCAGCCTTGAAAAAAATGCAAAACCAAAAAAAAAAAAACAATAAACAAATTTGGTCAAATGTGACAAATCAAAATATATTGAGGAAATCACAATAAATAATAAAGAAAGAAGTTTGTGAGAACTCTGTGTGAATATGAGCAGTAAAACGACTTCATTCTTCTCACATTATAAAGAAGAAGAGAGTGCGCTGTATTAAACCATTTTTTACATTGCAGCGTGACGAAAGTGCTCTATCCATTCCGAACGCTAATTTTACCAGACCGAGCTGTTCCGTCTCAGAATTTCTTCTGAGCATGCGTGGCACTTTGTGCGTCGGAATTGTCCACACACGGTCGGAATTGATGCGATCGGATTTTGTTATCGAAAAATTTTATAGCCTGCTCTCAAACTTTGTGTGTCGGAAAATCCGATGGAAAAAGTCCAATGGAGCCCATACATGGTCGGAATTTCTGACAACACGCTCCGATCGCAAATTTTTTCTGTCGGAAAATCCCCGACCATGTGTACGAGGCATAACAGTGAATTGAATTTTGTCTTTTCTAACATAATAATGTGACACTAGGGCGTGGAGCTTGGATATCACTGTTAAAGTGACCCTGGGAAAGCATGGTGTCTAAATAGGTACTGCATATATCTATTGTAACTTTCACCATACAGACTGGGGTGCGCCAACACAAATGTGTTTGAACCAGGAAAGAGCCAAGTGTGGTCACCTTTACTTTTAATATTTATTTTTACTGGGGATTATTACTAGCAACTTTTCTAGAGTCTTTTCAAATGAGAAATAATGATAAAATAATAACGGTGTTGTTATTTACAAACATTCGGTATGAAAATTGATAAAGTCGAATCACAAAACTATCCATCTGCTTAGAATTAACAATTCAAGCCAGATACATTGCATAAACACAAAATGAAGAGATCTGGCAAAAACAGCAAAGAAAAATGGGAAAAGCAAAGCATTAACAGGCTGATGAACCTGACGATACTGAAACACCAAACCAAAACAAGAAAAATGTTAAATAAAAAAAAAAGCTGGACCAGAATATGCTATCCCAGCAGTTAGTAATTGGTGCTTATGAAATGTCAGATTTGACATTGAGCTAACATTATTGTATGTACCACATACTGTGTATTATAGCAATAAAGCATGTTTTCTACAACTTACTGTATATTTGCTGGATCATTTACAATATCTGTAATTAGCATTATTTATCATGAGACATAATTAGAATTATTTATTGTAGAAGTAATGAGGTGAAGCTCTTTTTTACAGAGGACCTTGCACAAAAAGAAAAACACAATTTTTGATTATTCAATACTAGTTCGTATACTAACGTAAAATTAAAACTGAAGAAAAAAAATCTGTGTAGAAAAGGTAAAAAAATATAGTTACCTTACACCAGTTTCTGGTCATGGCTAGATGGGATTGACATCATGATTCTTTTTTGTGGAATCATCAGAACACTGAGAACTGGAGATGCTCCTTTACAGTGCAAAGGGATCATGACAACACCCTCTCCTGTACGGAAGCCAGGTGGAAGGTAAAAACATTTTCAAAATTTCCTTCATTTTTTTTTTTTTTACCTAGAGCTTGAATGAGAGAATTTTACATGGGTGGATGGGTCAGTATTAAAAAGAGTACTTTTCATTTGGGTTCAATGTCTACTTTAAGTATTTTTCTGCAGCAAACACTCGGAGAGATTTGTAAAGAGTCAGTAGGATGTTTATGAAATCCCCATAGTTGTAATAAATAAATAATAATACTAATAATAATAATACATTTACAGTGTGCCCTAAATGTTTTTTTTTTTTTTTTTTTGGGGGGGGGGGGGGGGTGCAAATTCCAGTTGCACAGGTTTTATGTGAACTTTTACTTTGCCCATTGCCTGGATTGCTTGTTTGCTTATACTCAATATTATCTTTACCTACAGCTCAAGTCACCAGCATGAGGCAAGCTACCTAGAACTTCTGGGTATGGTGCAGCATGTAACTCTTCCCCCTTCCTCCTTCCATCTGTAGAGCTGGGAGCCTAAGCGGTAATCATCTGGACCGGCAATCACTACAGTCCTTTCCAATTTGCCAAAAAGAAGCGATTCAGAGGTAAAGACAGTGCTATTGTTGGGACAAGATCGTTGGCAAAATGAAATACAAATTCAATCGCTGAGCAATGAGCTACAGATCGCTGTGTAATTTGCAAGTTCTATAGATTTTATAATTTATTTTAAAAAAGAATCTGTGTGATTAAACCTGTCTGACATGGTCTTAAAGTGATATTAAACCCAAAAGCAAATATTTATTTATTATTTATATAATATTTATATAATATTATTTATTTATTATACCAAATTCTTGACATAAGGCTGCATTTGTTTTCTACTTTAGGCTGTCTTTCGTTTATTTTCATCTAGTGATCCCATAAGTCTGTTATTTTTCAACAAAACAAGCTGTCCTGCAGATTTAGCAGTTGGAGGGGTGAGCCAAACATTTACTACCAACAGCGGTGCTAACAATAGTTTAAAAAGTGTTGGCTGTAGTTTGGCTTCAGTTTGTTAGTGTATCTAAATCTGCTAGTAAATCTAATGCCCCGTACACACGGTCGGATTTTCCGACGGAATGTGATAGGACCTTGTTGTCGTAAATTCCGACCGTGTGTAGGCTCCATCACACATTTTCCATCGGATTTTCCGACACACAAAGTTTGAGAGCAGGATATAAAATTTTCCGACAACAAAATCCGTTGTCGGAAATTCCGATCGTGTGTACACAAATCAGACGGACACAGTGCCACACATGCTCAGAATAAATAAAGAGATGAAAGCTATTGGCCACTGCCCCGTTTATAGTCCCGACGTATGTGTTTTATGTCACCGCGTTCAGAATGATCGGATTTTCCGACAACTTTGTGTGACCGTGTGTATGCAAGACAAGTTTGAGCTAACATCCGTCGGAAAAAATCCTAGGATTTTGTTGTCGGAATGTCTGAACACACTCCTCTCCCCTCAGATTAACAATGCTGCTGTCCAAAGGTGTCTCTGAAGCTCCTTCATCCTGAGTGTAGGCACTCTAATACAGGAGGTGTGTTACTGATCAGATCACCAGGTGAAAACAGAGGGTAAAAAAATAGGATTTTTAAAACAGCTTACCTGTAAATTCCTTTTCTTTGAAGTACATCATGGGACACAGAGACATAGTAGTTACTATGTGGGTTATAGGCCACCTTCAGGTGATGGACACTGGCACACCCTAAGACAAGAAGACCACTTCCTATATAACCACTCCCACAACTGGGAGTACCTCAGTTTTTGTAGCAAAGCAATACACGTGTATACCAGAAAGAAGGAAGGGACCTCTGTGTCCCGTGATGTACTTCAAAGAAAAGGATTTTACAGGTAAGTTGTTTTAAAAATCCTATTTTCTTATTGTACATCATGGGACACAGAGCCATAGTAGTTACTATGTGGGATGTCCCGTAGCAATGCCAACTGAAGGGAGGGAAACATTACAAAAGTAGGGCACCAAGAGACTAGAGGACTTATACTGCTGCCTGCAGTACACTGCGCCAGGCCCGGACTGGGACAAAAAATAGGCCCGGGCATTCTAAGCTGAGCAGCCCATTTTTTTAAAAACCAAATTACAAATAATGGCAACCAGTTTCTCGATAGCGAACAATTATGGAGCATTGATCTTTTGAAGTGATGTCTTGAGTTGTATCAATCTGAATTGAAAACATCCCGGCTTCCCTTACTTCTTTTGTGATATTTTCCTGGATAAGCATCCGAATAGCATGTATTACTTTGTTCACAGTCGTTTTTGAGAGCAAGGTTATCAAAGATCCTCTTCCTTTTCCTCCAGAAGACTGCAGTTTCTTGCTGTTTTCAATAGATTTGTTTACATGATCTTTCAGACAAATGTCATACTTGCTGACGAGAAGAATGAGCTCTAAAAAATTTCCATGGTCTTTCGTTATGTCCTCTAAATTATAGGCAGCCTCATCTTTATCTCCCCTATAACTCAAACCTTGCTTTCCTATAACTTTTATTACATCTACAACCCGCTGTAGTACTTGCCGCCTGGTTCTCACTTGTTCTCGCCTTACAGACATTTGCTTATACAAAAGTAGATCATCAACTCCAGCACTGCTGGATTTCACAAAAAAGGCTTCGGCACACAAGTTGTGCATTACACTCTTCTCATGCTCTTCGATTCTTTGATGAACATGACGCTTATCTGTCATTCCTTCAATAAAAGAATTCGTTTCCTGAGACTTTGAAAAAGCCAGACAAACAGAGCAAAACATCGATTTTTTTTCATTGCAGTAGGTGAGCCATTTGCGACTTATTCCATCTTTACGTTTTGTAGCCTTTTTTAACACTGGATCTGGAATATCCTGCCGTGGATGATATTTGAAAAAGACAGCAAGCTCATTTTTATTTGGACGAGCAAAATAATTAAATGATATATCTGTGTCTTCAGTTTGACACTCTGAAACATCCATATTAACTTGTTTACCTGGTAATTCAGTGTGCCCCAATTCTCTATGTTCTTCAGTGGATAATTCTGATGTTTCATCAACAGATTCCACTAAATCACCTTCTATTGTTTTCTGTTCTATGTTTGTTGCCTCTCTACTGGGCCCTGCCATGGGATCACTGGAACTCTGTGCATGAGGACTGAACATATCCGAAATTTTAGCACATTTCTGAGCATCAAGTTCCAAAGACTTCTTATGTTTCTCTCTGATTTTTTCTGCTCCTCCTTTTTGCTTTTTTGGAGACTTCCAAGTAAAATATAAAATCATAAAGAAAAAAAAAAGTGTCACTAATTCTGGGCAGTCGGCAGGAAAGATAATTCTCACAAACTTACTGTGAGAGGAGGACCAAGCCCCCTGCCAGCTTATTGGAGGGCAGCAGAGCAGCACAGCACCAGAGAATAAGAATAAAGACAGTATCTGGCGGCACCCATAGTGTATTCTAAGCACATTGCATATCCTACCTGATACATCTTTATTCCTCTTCCAAAGAGTTGCCAGGACTAGCAGCCTACTGCCCCTCTCTGAACGCTGGCATCTCTATTGAGAGCCACGAGAGGTGACCCACTGCAGCGGAGCATTACTCAAGCAGAGTAAGTTCCTTCCCTGGAGGCCCGCACCAGACTCACTATAGAAGTATAAAACAGAACCTGGCTACGCACATCAGATTCTGTTTTCTGTCTTCCACCACCGGATTTTTACAGGCAGCTACCACTAAGCGGTGTCATCATGTTCTGTGGTGAGGCCAAAGGGAGAACCAGTGCGGGAGGTCGGTGTAACTTCATAAATTCCCACTTGGTTTCAGCAGACAGAGACCCGTGGGTGAGAGCCAGGTGCATGATGTATACAATCTAATTACATATTTTATGCTGCGGTTCTCACCCTCTGGAGCTCTCTGTCACATTCAGGGCTGTCTTCAATGTTGATTGGGCCCTGGGCAAACATTTTCTTGGGGGCCCCCCAACCGCTCTTAGACAGATAACAAATAGCAGTAAGACTCAAAATCAGTTTACTGCAGCAGATCAGGCAGCACCTGCAATTGGTTGCAAGAGGATACAGCATATTATTACCGATCACTGACTTGTTGTTAAAGGTTACAACACATAATTTCTGCTTCCTCATTCTTTGCTAGAGGTTACTGCACATCATTACTGCTCACTGCGAGACGTACTGCATGAGATGACCAGAGACTGCGGATCTAATACATGAGATGACCAGAGACTGCAAATCTAATACAGGAGATGACCAGAGACTGCGGATCTAATACAGGAGATGATCAGAGACTGCAGATTTAATACAGGAGATGATCAGAAACTGCGGATCTAATACAGGAGATAACCAGAGACTGCAAATCTAATACAGGAGATGACCAGAGACTGCAAATCTAATACAGGAGATGACCAGAGATTGCAAATCTAATACAGGAGATGACCAGAGACTGCGGATCTAATACATGAGATGACCAGAGACTGCGGATCTAATACATGAGATGACCAGAGACTGCGGATCTAATATAGGAGATGACCAGAGACTGCGGATCTAATACAGGAGATGACCAGAGACTGCGAATCTAATACAGGAGATGACCAGAGACTGCAAATCTAATACAGGAGATGACCAGAGACTGCGAATCTAATACAGGAGATGACCAGAGACTGCGAATCTAATACAGGAGATGACCAGAGACTGCAAATCTAATACAGGAGATGACCAGAGACTGCGGATCTAATACATGAGATGACCAGAGACTGCAGATCTAGTACATGAGATGACCAGAGACTGCGGATCTAATACAGGAGATGACCAGAGACTGCGAATCTAATACAGGAGATGACCAGAGACTGCAAATCTAATACAGGAGATGACCAGAGACTGCGCATCTAATACATGAGATGACCAGAGACTGCAGATCTAGTACATGAGATGACCAGAGACTGCGGATCTAATACAGGAGATGACCAGAGACTGCGAATCTAATACAGGAGATGACCAGAGACTGCAAATCTAATACAGGAGATGACCAGAGACTGCGGATCTAATACATGAGATGACCAGAGACTGCAGATCTAATACATGAGATGACCAGAGACTGCGGATCTAATACAGGAGATGACCAGAGACTGAGGATCTAATACATGAGATGACCAGAGACTGCGGATCTAATACATGAGATGAGGAGAGACTGCGAATCTAATACAGGAGATAACCAGAGACTGCGGATCTAATACAGGAGATGACCAGAGACTGCAGATCTAATACAGGAGATGACCAGAGACTGCAAATCTAATACATGAGATGACCAGAGACTGCGGATCTAATACATGAGATGACCAGAGACTGCAGATCTAGTACATGAGATGACCAGAGACTGCAGATCTAATACATGAGATGACCAGAGACTGCAAATCTAATACAGGAGATGACCAGAGACTGCGGATCTAGTACATGAGATGACCAGAGACTGCGGATCTAATACAGGGGATGACCAGAGACTGCAAATCTAATACAGGAGATGACCAGAGACTGCAAATCTAATACAGGAGATGACCAGAGACTGCAAATCTAATACAGGAGATGACCGGAGACTGCGAATCTAATACAGGTGATGACCAGAGACTGCAAATCTAATACAGGAGATGACCAGAGACTGCAAATCTAATACAGGAGATGACCAGAGACTGCAAATCTAATACAGGAGATGACCAGAGACTGCGAATCTAATACATGAGATGACCAGAGACTGCGGATCTAGTACATGAGATGACCATAGACTGCGGATCTAATACAGGAGATTACCAGAGACTGCAAATCTAATACAGGAGATGACCAGAGACTGCGGATCTAGTACATGAGATGACCAGAGACTGCGGATCTAATACATGAGATGACCAGAGACTGCGGATCGAATACATGAGATGACCAGAGACTGCGGATCTAATACATGAGATGACCAGAGACTGCGGATCTAATACAGGAGATGACCAGAGACTGCGGATCTAATAAAGGAAATGACCAGAGACTGCGAATCTAATACAGGAGATGACCAGAGACTGCAAATCTAATACAGGAGATGACCAGAGACTGCAAATCTAATACAGGAGATGACCAGAGACTGCGGATCTAATACAGGAGATGACCAGAGACTGCAAATCTACTACATGAGATGACCAGAGACTGCAGATCTAGTACATGAGATGACCAGAGACTGCGGATCTAATACATGAGATGACCAGAGACTGCGGATCTAGTACATGAGATGACCAGAGACTGCGGATCTAATACATGAGATGACCAGAGACTGCGGATCTAGTGCATGAGATGACCAGAGACTGCGGATCTAGTACAGGAGATGACCAGAGACTGCGGATCTAATACATGAGATGACCAGAGACTGTGGATCTAGTACAGGAGATGACCAGAGACTGCGGATCTAATACATGAGATGACCAGAGACTGCGGATCTAGTACATGAGATGACCAGAGACTGCGGATCTAATACAGGAGATACCCAGAGACTGCAAATCTAATACAGGAGATGACCAGAGACTGCGGATCTAATACAGGAAATGACCAGAGACTGCGAATCTAATACAGGAGATGACCAGAGACTGCAAATCTAATACAGGAGATGACCAGAGACTGCAAATCTAATACAGGAGATGACCAGAGACTGCGGATCTAATACAGGAGATGACCAGAGACTGCAAATCTACTACATGAGATGACCAGAGACTGCAGATCTAGTACATGAGATGACCAGAGACTGCGGATCTAATACATGAGATGACCAGAGACTGCGGATCTAGTACATGAGATGACCAGAGACTGCGGATCTAATACATGAGATGACCAGAGACTGCGGATCTAGTGCATGAGATGACCAGAGACTGTGGATCTAGTACAGGAGATGACCAGAGACTGCGGATCTAATACATGAGATGACCAGAGACTGCGGATCTAGTACAGGAGATGACCAGAGACTGCGGATCTAATACATGAGATGACCAGAGACTGCGGATCTAGTACATGAGATGACCAGAGACTGCGGATCTAATACAGGAGATACCCAGAGACTGCAAATCTAATACAGGAGATGACCAGAGACTGCAAATCTAATACAGGAGATGACCAGAGACTGCGAATCTAATACAGGAGATGACCAGAGACTGCGAATCTAATACAGGTGATGACCAGAGACTGCAAATCTAATACAGGAGATGACCAGAGACTGCAAATCTAATACAGGAGATGACCAGAGACTGCAAATCTAATACAGGAGATGACCAGAGACTGCGGATCTAATACATGAGATGACCAGAGACTGCGGATCTAGTACATGATATGACCATAGACTGCGGATCTAATACAGGAGATGACCAGAGACTGCAAATCTAATACAGGAGATGACCAGAGACTGCGGATCTAGTACATGAGATGACCAGAGACTGCGGATCTAATACATGAGATGACCAGAGACTGCGGATCTAATACATGAGATGACCAGAGACTGCGGATCTAATACAGGAGATGACCAGAGACTGCGGATCTAATAAAGGAAATGACCAGAGACTGCGAATCTAATACAGGAGATGACCAGAGACTGCAAATCTAATACAGGAGATGACCAGAGACTGCGGATCTAATACAGGAGATGACCAGAGACTGCAAATCTACTACATGAGATGACCAGAGACTGCAGATCTAGTACATGAGATGACCAGAGACTGCGGATCTAATACATGAGATGACCAGAGACTGCGGATCTAGTACATGAGATGACCAGAGACTGCGGATCTAATACATGAGATGACCAGAGACTGCGGATCTAGTGCATGAGATGACCAGAGACTGCGGATCTAGTACAGGAGATGACCAGAGACTGCGGATCTAATACATGAGATGACCAGAGACTGTGGATCTAGTACAGGAGATGACCAGAGACTGCGGATCTAATACATGAGATGACCAGAGACTGCGGATCTAGTACATGAGATGACCAGAGACTGCGGATCTAATACAGGAGATACCCAGAGACTGCAAATCTAATACAGGAGATGACCAGAGACTGCAAATCTAATACAGGAGATGACCAGAGACTGCAAATCTAATACAGGAGATGACCAGAGACTGCGAATCTAATACAGGAGATGACCAGAGACTGCGAATCTAATACAGGTGATGACCAGAGACTGCAAATCTAATACAGGAGATGACCAGAGACTGCAAATCTAATACAGGAGATGACCAGAGACTGCGGATCTAATACAGGAGATGACCAGAGACTGAGGATCTAATACATGAGATGACCAGAGACTGCGGATCTAATACATGAGATGACCAGAGACTGCGAATCTAATACAGGAGATGACCAGAGACTGCGGATCTAATACAGGAGATGACCAGAGACTGCGGATCTAATACAGGAGATGACCAGAGACTGCAAATCTAATACATGAGATGACCAGAGACTGCGGATCTAATACATGAGATGACCAGAGACTGCAGATCTAGTACATGAGATGACCAGAGACTGCGGATCTAATACATGAGATGACCAGAGACTGCAAATCTAATACAGGAGATGACCAGAGACTGCGGATCTAGTACATGAGATGACCAGAGACTGCGGATCTAATACAGGGGATGACCAGAGACTGCAAATCTAATACAGGAGATGACCAGAGACTGCAAATCTAATACAGGAGATGACCAGAGACTGCGAATCTAATACAGGAGATGACCAGAGACTGCGAATCTAATACAGGTGATGACCAGAGACTGCAAATCTAATACAGGAGATGACCAGAGACTGCAAATCTAATACAGGAGATGACCAGAGACTGCAAATCTAATACAGGAGATGACCAGAGACTGCGGATCTAATACATGAGATGACCAGAGACTGCGGATCTAGTACATGAGATGACCATAGACTGCGGATCTAATACAGGAGATGACCAGAGACTGCAAATCTAATACAGGAGATGACCAGAGACTGCGGATCTAGTACATGAGATGACCAGAGACTGCGGATCTAATACATGAGATGACCAGAGACTGCGGATCGAATACATGAGATGACCAGAGACTGCGGATCTAATACATGAGATGACCAGAGACTGCGGATCTAATACAGGAGATGACCAGAGACTGCGGATCTAATACAGGAAATGACCAGAGACTGCAAATCTAATACAGGAGATGACCAGAGACTGCAAATCTAATACAGGAGATGACCAGAGACTGCAAATCTAATACAGGAGATGACCAGAGACTGCGGATCTAATACAGGAGATGACCAGAGACTGCAAATCTACTACATGAGATGACCAGAGACTGCAGATCTAGTACATGAGATGACCAGAGACTGCGGATCTAATACATGAGATGACCAGAGACTTCGGATCTAGTACATGAGATGACCAGAGACTGCGGATCTAATACATGAGATGACCAGAGACTGCGGATCTAGTGCATGAGATGACCAGAGACTGTGGATCTAGTACAGGAGATGACCAGAGACTGCGGATCTAATACATGAGATGACCAGAGACTGCGGATCTAGTACAGGAGATGACCAGAGACTGCGGATCTAATACATGAGATGACCAGAGACTGCGGATCTAGTACATGAGATGACCAGAGACTGCGGATCTAATACAGGAGATACCCAGAGACTGCAAATCTAATACAGGAGATGACCAGAGACTGCAAATCTAATACAGGAGATGACCAGAGACTGCGAATCTAATACAGGAGATGACCAGAGACTGCGAATCTAATACAGGTGATGACCAGAGACTGCAAATCTAATACAGGAGATGACCAGAGACTGCAAATCTAATACAGGAGATGACCAGAGACTGCAAATCTAATACAGGAGATGACCAGAGACTGCGGATCTAATACATGAGATGACCAGAGACTGCGGATCTAGTACATGAGATGACCATAGACTGCGGATCTAATACAGGAGATGACCAGAGACTGCAAATCTAATACAGGAGATGACCAGAGACTGCGGATCTAGTACATGAGATGACCAGAGACTGCGGATCTAATACATGAGATGACCAGAGACTGCGGATCGAATACATGAGATGACCAGAGACTGCGGATCTAATACATGAGATGACCAGAGACTGCGGATCTAATACAGGAGATGACCAGAGACTGCGGATCTAATACAGGAGATGACCAGAGACTGCGAATCTAATACAGGAGATGACCAGAGACTGCAAATCTAATACAGGAGATGACCAGAGACTGCAAATCTAATACAGGAGATGACCAGAGACTGCGGATCTAATACAGGAGATGACCAGAGACTGCAAATCTACTACATGAGATGACCAGAGACTGCAGATCTAGTACATGAGATGACCAGAGACTGCGGATCTAATACATGAGATGACCAGAGACTGCGGATCTAGTATATGAGATGACCAGAGACTGCGGATCTAATACATGAGATGACCAGAGACTGCGGATCTAGTGCATGAGATGACCAGAGACTGCGGATCTAGTACAGGAGATGACCAGAGACTGTGGATCTAATACATGAGATGACCAGAGACTGCGGATCTAGTACAGGAGATGACCAGAGACTGTGGATCTAATACATGAGATGACCAGAGACTGCGGATCTAGTACAGGAGATGACCAGAGACTGCGGATCTAATACATGAGATGACCAGAGACTGCGGATCTAGTACATGAGATGACCAGAGACTGCGGATCTAATACATGAGATGACCAGAGACTGCGGATCGAATACATGAGATGACCAGAGACTGCGGATCGAATACATGAGATGACCAGAGACTGCAAATCTAATACAGGAGATGACCAGAGACTGCAAATCTAATACAGGAGATGACCAGAGACTGCAAATCTAATACAGGAGATGACCAGAGACTGCGGATCTAATACATGAGATGACCAGAGACTGCGGATCTAGTACATGAGATGACCATAGACTGCGGATCTAATACAGGAGATGACCAGAGACTGCAAATCTAATACAGGAGATGACCAGAGACTGCGGATCTAGTACATGAGATGACCAGAGACTGCGGATCTAATACATGAGATGACCAGAGACTGCGGATCGAATACATGAGATGACCAGAGACTGCGGATCTAATACATGAGATGACCAGAGACTGCGGATCTAATACAGGAGATGACCAGAGACTGCGGATCTAATACAGGAGATGACCAGAGACTGCGAATCTAATACAGGAGATGACCAGAGACTGCAAATCTAATACAGGAGATGACCAGAGACTGCAAATCTAATACAGGAGATGACCAGAGACTGCGGATCTAATACAGGAGATGACCAGAGACTGCAAATCTACTACATGAGATGACCAGAGACTGCAGATCTAGTACATGAGATGACCAGAGACTGCGGATCTAATACATGAGATGACCAGAGACTGCGGATCTAGTATATGAGATGACCAGAGACTGCGGATCTAATACATGAGATGACCAGAGACTGCGGATCTAGTGCATGAGATGACCAGAGACTGCGGATCTAGTACAGGAGATGACCAGAGACTGTGGATCTAGTACAGGAGATGACCAGAGACTGTGGATCTAATACATGAGATGACCAGAGACTGCGGATCTAGTACAGGAGATGACCAGAGACTGCGGATCTAATACATGAGATGACCAGAGACTGAGGATCTAGTACATGAGATGACCAGAGACTGCGGATCTAATACATGAGATGACCAGAGACTGCGGATCGAATACATGAGATGACCAGAGACTGCGGATCGAATACATGAGATGACCAGAGACTGCGGATCTAATACAGGAGATGACCAGAGACTGCGGATCTAATACAGGAGATGACCAGAGACTGCGGATCTAATACATGAGATGACCAGAGACTGCGGATCTAATACAGGAGATGACCAGAGACTGCGGATCTAATACAGGAGATGACCAGAGACTGCGAATCTAATACAGGAGATGACCAGAGACTGCAAATCTAATACAGGAGATGACCAGAGACTGCAAATCTAATACAGGAGATGACCAGAGACTGCGGATCTAATACAGGAGATGACCAGAGACTGCAAATCTACTACATGAGATGACCAGAGACTGCAGATCTAGTATATGAGATGACCAGAGACTGCGGATCTAATACATGAGATGACCAGAGACTGCGGATCTAGTACATGAGATGACCAGAGACTGCGGATCTAATACATGAGATGACCAGAGACTGCGGATCTAGTGCATGAGATGACCAGAGACTGCGGATCTAGTACAGGAGATGACCAGAGACTGTGGATCTAATACATGAGATGACCAGAGACTGCGGATCTAGTACAGGAGATGACCAGAGACTGCGGATCTAATACATGAGATGACCAGAGACTGCGGATCTAGTACATGAGATGACCAGAGACTGCGGATCTAATACAGGAGATACCCAGAGACTGCAAATCTAATACAGGAGATGACCAGAGACTGCAAATCTAATACAGGAGATGACCAGAGACTGCAAATCTAATACAGGAGATGACCAGAGACTGCGAATCTAATACAGGTGATGACCAGAGACTGCGGATCTAGTACATGAGATGACCAGAGACTGCGGATCTAATACAGGAGATGACCAGAGACTGCAAATCTAATACAGGAGATGACCAGAGACTGCGGATCTAGCACATGAGATGACCAGAGACTGCGGATCTAATACATGAGATGACCAGAGACTGCGGATCTAATACAGGAGATGACCAGAGACTGTGGATCTAATACAGGAGATGACCAGAGACTGCGAATCTAATACAGGAGATGACCAGAGACTGCAAATCTAATACAGGAGATGACCAGAGACTGCAAATCTAATACAGGAGATGACCAGAGACTGCAGATCTAATACATGAGATGACCAGAGACTGCGGATCTAATACAGGAGATGACCAGAGACTGAGGATCTAATACATGAGATGACCAGAGACTGCGGATCTAATACATGAGATGACCAGAGACTGCGAATCTAATACAGGAGATGACCAGAGACTGCGGATCTAATACAGGAGATGACCAGAGACTGCGGATCTAATACAGGAGATGACCAGAGACTGCAAATCTAATACATGAGATGACCAGAGACTGCGGATCTAATACATGAGATGACCAGAGACTGCAGATCTAGTACATGAGATGACCAGAGACTGCAGATCTAATACATGAGATGACCAGAGACTGCAAATCTAATACAGGAGATGACCAGAGACTGCGGATCTAGTACATGAGATGACCAGAGACTGCGTATCTAATACAGGGGATGACCAGAGACTGCAAATCTAATACAGGAGATGACCAGAGACTGCAAATCTAATACAGGAGATGACCAGAGACTGCGGATCTAATACATGAGATGACCAGAGATTGCGGACTTAGTACAGGAGATGACCAGAGACTGCGGATCTAATACATGAGATGACCAGAGATTGCGGATCTAGTACATGAGATGACCAGTGACTGCGGATCTAATACAGGAGATACCCAGAGACTGCAAATCTAATACATGAGATGACCAGAGACTGCGGATCTAATACAGGAGATGACCAGAGACTGCAAATCTAATACAGGAGATAACCAGAGACTGCGGATCTAATACATGAGATGACCAGAGACTGCAGATCTAATACATGAGATGACCAGAGACTGCGGATCTAATACATGAGATGACCAGAAACTGCGGATCTAGTGCAGGAGAAGACCAGTGACCAGAGTACAGGAGGTGATAAACTAAGTAACCATTTTAAAAAATTTTTTGTATATATACCCAAAAGGTGTCAGGAAGTTGGACTGCATTGCCGGTTTGAAACCTGAACTCGCATGATTTTAAACCGGCAATGCAGTCCAACTCCGGGGGGTGATTTGACAGACATCTATGCGGGTTCATGCACAGATATCTATTGAAATCGCCCCCGAAGTCGGCAAAAGTAGTACAGGAACTACTTTTGGGAATTGGTGCGGCGTCGCACTGATTCAGATGGTACTATTGCCGGAAATACCCGCCGATTTGGCATGCGATTTGACATGTCAAATCGCATGCCATATCGACCCAATGTGAACGTGGGCTCAATGCAGGAGACCTTTTGGGCACAAGAACTGTTCCTCTCTCACACAATGTTTGACTGATGCCAGGCCCTTCACTTTGACCCCTTTCACACTGAGGTGCTTTTCAGGCATTTTAGCGCTAAAAATTGTGCCTGAAAAGCGCCTCTCAAGCCTCCCCAGTGTGAAAGCCCGAGGGCTTTCACACTGGGGGCGGTGCGCTTGCAGGACGCTACCGCCCGCAAAGTGGCACTGCAGCACCGGTAAAGTGCCGCTAAAATGAGCGGTGCTTTAGCGCTACCACGGGGAGGTCTAGGTGTGAAAGGGGTCCATCAACTTTTGTTTAGCATCACTCAAATTGTGTAAGACCCCTTTCATACTGAGGTGCTTTACAGGTGTTTTTGCGCTACAAAAAGCACTTGTAAACTGCCTCTTCTGTGCTTTCATGCTGGAGCGGTGCGCTTGCAGGACGGGAAAAAAAGTCCTGCAAGCAGCATCTTTGGGGCGGTGCGGGAGTAGTGTATACACCGCTCCTCCACCGCCCCTGCCCATTAAAATGAATGGGTACCGCTTTCAAAGCGACTTAAAAGCGCTTTGAAAGCAACGCTAAGCGGGTGCTTTTAACCCCTTCTGGGGGGTTAAAAGCGCCTGCTAGCAGCGCCAAAGCGCCGCTATAACAGCAGTAAACGCCCGCACCGCCCCAGTGTGAAAAGGGTCTGTAAGAGAGACTGACCACTTTTATTTTTTATTAAGATCAGTTTAAAACATTGGCAGTGGTAGGCATGAAAAAAAAAAAAAAAAAAACATTATCAGCTAAGATACAAAAAAACCCCCAAAAAAACACTGGGCTGGCAGGCATGGTAAAAAAAAAACATTATTGGCCAAGATACAACAAAAAAAACACACTGGGCTGGCAGGCATGGTAAAAAAAAAAACATTATTGGCCAAGATACAAAAAAAAAAAAAAAAAAACACACTGGGCTGGCAGGCATGGTAAAAAAAGACATTATTGGCTAAGATACGAAAGAAAAAAAAAAAAATAAAGGCAAGCTGGCATAGTGTTTGTCACACTTACCTTTCTAGTAGGTCCTTTTACGACACCAGGCAGAGAAGGTCTCATCCAGCTCCTCCCCCTTCACAGTCACATGACCTACCTCTTCATTTCCTCCTATTAGGAGTCTCCTAAGATCAATAGAAGGCTGGCTGGACGGCCGCGGAGGTGGCCGTGGAGCCGGCCGTGGTGAGCGGCGCTGGCACAAGGAGCAGCTGACTTTATAATGGGGACGGCAGGCCCGGGACTCTGCCAGAAAGAAATGCGGCCGTCTCCTCGGAGTCGGCCGCGGATTTGGCCGTGGAGCTTGTCCAGAGAGGAATGAGCAGGGCCGGCCAAACAGCTGCAAAGTGGGGAGGGAGATGCTCAGATGTGACATGCGGCCCAGATGCCCCAGCCCACCGGGCATATGCCCGGTATGCCCTATGGCTAGTCCGGGCCTGCACTGCGCCCAAAGGCGATATCCTCATGACCTTTTACATCTACTTGATAGAATCTGGTAAATTTATGGACTGAAGACCAAGTTGCGGCTGTGCAAATTTGAGCCATGGAGGCTTGGTGATGCACTGCCCAGGAAGTACTAACAGCCCTGGTGGAGTGCGCTTTAATATGAAAAGGAGGAATTTTCCTCTTTAAACCATAAGCTTGAACAATCACTTGACAAATCCATTTAGAAATAGTAGATTTCGATGCTGCCTGTCCTCTCTTAGGACCTTCTGGCAACGCAAACAAAACATCTGTTTTACGAATCTGAGCAGTCGCCTTCAAGTAGACCTTGACCGCTCTCACCACACCACATCAAGAGAATGTAGTGACCTTTCTTCCGCAGAATGAGGTTCTGGAAAAAATGAAGGCAGAACAATATCCTGGTTTAAATGAAAACCTGACACTACCTTCGGTAGGAAATTAGGATGAGGACGTAATATAACCTTATCCTTGTGAATAATCAAATATGGTGCTTTACAAGAAAGAGCAGCCAACTCTGATATCCTTCTTTCAGAAGATATGGCAACCAGAAAAACGAATTTCCTTGTCAAAAGGACTAAGGGAATATGTCGTATTGGCTCAAAAAGCTGTTTCTGTAACGCCGACAGGACTAAATTCAAATCCCAAGAGTTCAGGGGTGACCTAAACAGAGGATTAATCCACGTTACCTCCTGAATAAAGCTACGAACCAGAGAGTGCGGAGCAAGTGGTCGTTGAAAAAATACCGATAAGGCCGACACCTGGCCTTTGATAGTACTCAAGGCCAACTTCATTTCTAATCCCATGTGTAGAAATTCAAGGATCCTACCTATGACATATTTCCTGGGGTGCCAACCCCTGGATTCACACCAGGAGACATATGCCTTCCAGACTCTATAATATATGATTCTGGAGGCCGGCTTCCTAGCAATAACCAAAGTAGATACTACTAAACCTGACAGCCCACGCTCCTTCAGAATGTGGGTCTCAATAGCCAAACCATTAAATTTAGTGGCTGTAAGGTAGGATGGAATACCGGACCTTGCGAGAGAAGGTCTGGCTGTGGTGGTAGGGTCCATGGGTCCCCTACTGCCATCTTTACGATCTCTGTATACCAAGATCTCCTGGGCCACGCCGGGGCAACAAGAATTTCCCTTCCTGCTTGATCCTGCAAAGAAGTCGCGGAAGCAACAGAACAGGAGGGAATGCATAAATCAGTGAAAACTGATTCCACGGGAAAACCAAGGCATCTGTTCCGCATGCCAGCGGATCCTTTGTCCTTGACACAAAGTTGTTGATCTTTTTGTTGAACCTGGACGCAAACAGATCCACGTCCAAAATTCCCCATCTTTGACATAATGATAGAAAGATGTCAGGGTGAAGAGACCATTCTCCCAGGAACAACTGCTGGCGACTCAAGTAGTCCGCCTGCCAATTCTCTATTCCTGGAATGAAGACTGCCGATAGGCAAGGTAAGTTGTTTTCTGCCCAAGTTAGAATATGATTCACCTCTCTCTGGGCCACACGACTTCTCATGCCCCCTTGGTGATTGATATAGGCCACTTCTGTGGCATTGTCAGATTGGATCTGGACTCGACAATTCCGTAATCTGAGCATCCAGGCCTTCAGGGCCAGGCGTGCTGCCCAAATCTCTAGAATATGGATGGACAAGGTCATTTCTGATTTGGACCATCCTTGGACAGACGATTCTTCTAGGACTGCTCCCAAGCCCAGAAGGCTGGCATCTGTTGTTACCACTTTCCAGGTAACTGGTAGAAAGGATTTTCCTTTTTTGGAGATTCTTGGTTATCAACCACCAACTGAGGCTTTGACGCACCTTTGGGGATAAACGCATTGGGAAGTCTAGAGCTTGGACCTTCTTGTTCCAGGTTGATAGGATACTGTTTTGCAGCAGTCTCGTATGAAACTGAGCATAAGGAACGGCCTCGAATGAAGCCACCATCTTTCCCAACAATCTCATGCAAAGTCGAATAGAAGGATTCTTTTTTGCTTTGACCTCCTGAATCAGTTCCCTTAAGGAACTGATCTTTGCCTGGGGCAAAAACACCCTCTTCTGAGCTGTATCTATGATCAAACCCAAGTACTCCAATCTCCTTGATGGTTTTAAGGAAGATTTCTCTAGGTTGAGAATCCAACCTAGGTATTCCAGGTAGCTGACCATGGTGACCAAACTCTGGTTTAAGCGGGCTACCGACTGATCTATTAAGAGTAGATTGTCTAAACAAGCTAGAATCGTTATACTCTGAGCCCTTAATCTAGCTAAAGGGGGACCAAGACTTTTGTAAACACTCGAGGTGCAGTAGCAAGACCGAAAGGCAGAGCTACAAACTGAAAATGAAGATTTTCTATCTCGAAGCATAGATATTTCTGGTGAGTGGGAAAATAGATACATGGAGGTAAGCATCCTTGATGTCGATTGACGCTAGCAGTTCTCTACCTTGTAGAATGGAGACCACTGATCGGAATGACTACATGCGAAAAGAGCAGATATTCAAAAAACGGTTTAGATCTTTGAGATCTAAAATAAGTCTGACATCCCCGTTTGGTTTTGGTACCGTGAAAAGGTTTGAATAAAACCCTAACCCTCGCTCTTCCATGGGGACCACCGATATCACCTTTTGAGACAAGAGGTGGTCCAAAGCCAGAAAGAGAGACTTCTTTTTTTCTGGATCTCTGGGAACGTTTGATCCAAGAAAACGAGGAGGCGGGAACTCTCCGAACTCTAGTTTGTATCCTAGTGATATTGAGGAAGCCACCCATTTGTCTCGGCACTGTTCCTGCCAGACCCTTGAGAGCTGCAGAAGTCTTCCCCCCACGGGAGTGGAGGCGCCCCTTCATAAAGAGGTTTTAGTAACTTGTTTTGTGAGTTTCCTTCCCCGGGTCCTCTTTTGTTCCTGGGGTTTACCTCTTGAACTTGATGGTGGAGGCCGATGGTCCTGGCACTGGAGAAGAAGCTTGTTTATAAGAAAAACGCGTAAACCTCTTTTTAACTGGTAAAAGTGAACTTTTTCCATTAAAAATTCTTTGGATGTATTTATCCAGATCATCCCCAAACAACCGTTCACCGCAAAATGGAAAACTAGCCAAGAGCTTTTTGCATGGCGCTTCGGCTGACCAATTTTTCAACCATAGAACTCTACGCACATGCACCAGCCCAAGCATAAGTAGTGAGGCCTTGAGAATATAATCTCTCATAGCGTCTATTGTAAAACATAACGCCCCTGGTATCCCGGCCAAATCTTGGGCCTGCTGATCAGGAATAATCTTGAGCACCTGTTTAAACTGGTCTCTTAAGAACTGACATACACCGATCACTGCCAGCGCAGGCTGAACCACTGAACCTGCCAGAGAAATATTGTTTTTAAATACTAATTCCAACTTCTTATCCGTTGGATCCTATAGCATTTGAGCATTGTTTACCCGACAAGTCAAGTTTTTATTCACAGAGGATATAGCAGTGTCAATTGCTGGAATCCCCCATTTCCAATTAAACTCTTCCTCCATAGGATAAAGTGTTGAAAACTTTTTTGGAGGAAAAAACTGTTTATCTGGGTGCTCCCACTCAGAATACATAAGCTTTTTTTTAGCAATGAATGGATAGGAAAAGCATGAATAGCTTGGGGAGGCTTTAGCGAACCCAAACCAGAAGTGGGCTCATAGACTGACTCTGCTACTGGCAGCAAAAATGTGGAGCGGACCAATTCAGTGAGTGATTGTACCATCAATATTTCAGATTGTGAACCTGATCCTTCCGTATTAGACTTTTCAGAAGAGGAGTCATCAGCTTCTTCCTGGTCCCCTGAGAGAAATTCATTATCTCTCGCTTGTTCCTCAGTTTAAGGGTCCTGGGTAATGAAAGGGGACCTGTCGCGCTTAGTCCCACTCTGGGATGCGATTAATGCATCAATCTTTTGTTCCAAACCTAAAATGGTTGAGGAAAAAACCTCTTCAGTAATATATACAGGGGCTGCAGTGTTAAGAGCAGCTACATTACCCGACGGCCATGATGGCTCATTCTGACCAGCCATTTCACTCTCAGGGGAGGATGGTTCTAGGCTTTTTTGTGGCTGTAGAAGTCTTTCTATAGCCCTTTTTTGAGGTGTTTTTACCCCCCCTTCCGACCATAGCCTGATGCACAAAGCAGGGGTACTACCAGAAGGAATGCATCTACTGCTTGAGCAATAGTCCAGCCAATCCTGCTGCTATCAATGCTCAGCCTGATGCAATAGTAAATGTGTCAATAGGAAAATGCCTGTGTCACCAAACTTCTTTCATGCCCCTCTTTGCTCTTGTGTCCCTCTGTCAGCTTGCAGCAGCAAAAATGGAGCTTTTAAAAAGCACATTCCTGCGCTGGATGTTGGAGGACACCAACGCCGCGCTAAGCCCTGCCCCTCTCCATCGCATTTGGCCCCCTCCTCTTTTTAAAAAAAAGAGTTTTCCCACGCGTGCGTGGACCTCTGATCCTACGGGATCGTTCTGTGAGGGATGAATGGCGAGGAGGGGACCTGGAAGCCGCTACCGAGTAGGGGCGGCATGCTGATCTTTTTTTTGTTGCTCTCTCCTAATGCTCACCTTGTGAAGAAGGGGAGAGTACAGCCCAGGTGGGAGGTGTCTGGTGAAGAGGAAACCCCCCAGACTTACTGGAGGTCTGCCTGCTAGCTGGAGAAAAAGAAGCCTACTGCTCCGGACACAGCGTGATCTCTTGAGGAAGCATGAGAAGGTACGTGCTCCATACAGCCCCCAGTGGTAACACTTAGGCATGACAACATTTACTAACTAAAGGAGATATTTCATAAGAAAATTCAAACATTTCTTAGAAAACTCCACTTACCTTTCCTGCCGCAGGTTTTTCTGTGGTAAAAACCAACAGACCCAATCTTCACCCTTCACGGTGGGTTCCGTTAACAAACCTTCAGGAACCAGGGACCCTCGGAGAACACACAGTCCTGGACCTGTAATAGCACCCCGCCAGTAAAACTTTATGGCCTTAATACCAAAAGTACTGGATCTCGGGGTCCAGCTCTCTAATAAGAGAAGAGTTACAGGCAAAACCTTGTTTCTTCAGACATGAGGCCCGGGTACCATTCAATTTAGCCTAAAAGATACTTTGAATGGATCCGGCTGCATAGCTAGCCCCAGCAAGGATTGCTCCAGTGGAGCTCAGCACAGCACATCTTCACTCGTGACCAACACCTTAGACACTGGCGAAAAAACTGAGGTACTCCCAGTAGTAGGAGGGGTTATATAGGGAGTGGACTTCTTGTGTTAGGGTGTGCCAGTGTCCATCACCTGAAGATGGCCTATAACCCACATAGTAACTACTATGGCTCTGTGTCCCGTGATGTACGATAAGAAAGAAAACGAATGCAGCTACCACATCTATGGATTGGTAATCTGCAATATATTACATTCTTTGTTCTGGGTTTAATAACACTTTATTGTAGAGAGATATGAGCATCATGAAAGTTACAATCAGGCCAACTTAGAGCACGTGAGCAAATAAAATCAAAAAGTGGGGCCTGATATCCAATAACTGGAAATTTGTCTATATTTTAAACACTGATTTGTCTATAAGGACGGGATACCTCTAAATCTATGTATAAACATGTAGTATATTAGGAGAGACCAAAGGGGTAACGCCAAAAAGGATAGCAATGGGAGGGTCAACCACGATATGTTAAGATGAAAAAAGAAGAACTTTATTGAAAAGCAGTATAAAAAACCCACTTATGGAAATACATCATATCAAATAGTGGGAACAATCCCACCCAGTGTACCCATCATTTAAAACCACTTCCCTACCAGGCCAATTCTGACATTTCTCTCCTACATGTAAAAATCATAATTTTTTTGCTAGAAAATTACATAGAACCCCCAAATATTATATATGTTTTTTTAGCAAAGACCCTAGAGAATAAAATGGCAGTTGTTGCAACTTTTTATCTCACAAAAAAAATGTTTTGTGTTTTAAAATAAAACAAAACAGTAAAGTTATACCAATGTTTTTGCATATTGTGAAAGATGAAGTTATGCCGAGTAAATAGATACCTAACATGTCACGCTTCAAAATTGCACACGCTCATGGAATGCCGACAATGTTCGGTACTTAAAAATCCCCATAGGCGAAGCTTGAAATTTTTTTACTGGTTACATGTTTTGAGTTATAGAGGAGGTCAAGTGACAACATGATTACTCTCGCTCCAACGTTCATGGCAATACCTCACATGTATGGTTTGAACACTGTTTTCATATGTGGGCAGGACTTACGTATGCGTTCGCTTCTGCGTGCGAGCACACAGGGACAGTGGCGCTTTAAAATTTTTTTTTTTTTTTTTTATTGATAATTATATTTTGTTTTTTTTATTTTGACACTTTTTTGAAAAAAAAAACATTTTTGATCACTTTTATTCCTATTACAAGGAATGTAAACATCCCTTGTAATAGGAATATGACATGACAGGTGCTCTTAATAGTGAGATATGGGGTCAATAAGACCCCATATCTCACCACTAGGCTTTGAAGCCTGAAATAAAAAAAAAATAAATAAAACGATCACCGCTTCCCAGCCGAAGCGGCGCCGTTTTTTTTCATGGAGAGGCCGGGCGTGACGTCATAACATCGCGCCCGGCCTCCGATGATCATAGAGACTCCGGCGACCATCTGGTCCACCGGAAATCTCTATGATCTACATCCGGCGGATCCGCTCTCCGCCTCACCGATCATAACGGTGAGTCGGAGCAAGCACTGGAGGGCGGCGGGAGGGGGGGGGACGTCCCCTCTCGCCTCCCATAGGAACGATCAAGCGGCGGAATGGCCGCTATGATCATTCCTATGGTGTAGAGATTCGCAGGCTGAAACCGGCAATATCTGAATGATGTCTGTAACTACAGGCATCATTCAGATATACCCGCCCAAAGCCCAGGATGTCATATGACGATGGGCGGGCGGGAAGTGGCTAAAAAACACATGAATTGACAATGCTGTCACAAAAATGACGCCAACATTTGGGCCCCACACACACACCCATGCATTCACAGAACGAAAAATTGGTGTTTCCCAATGTCACTAATTTATGGCTCAACGTATGAGAGCCTAAGCTCTAGACCTGGCATGTCCAACAGTAGACTTGTGCGATTGTAGTGTAATCACTGTGATTGTTTAACGAGCAAAAGAGCCTCACAGAGTCAAATACCCAGCTGTTATAATGTCAATATGACCGGGTGTGCAAAGATGAATGTATTGAAATATCATATACCGTCCAATATATGAATACTCTGGATAGCCTGAGCACTGTCGATGAAAGTGTCTAGTCAACATTAAGAGAAGATTCCTCTCTTGGAGTCCTTGTCCCGTAATGGAAAACCAGCCAGTGCAATGACGGGGATAGCTGTCAGTACTGCGTGCAATAGGCACCTTAAGAACTTGACAGTCCTGTATTCCAAGAGTTAGCACAGCATTGAGAACTCAACGTTTAAATTGCCGTAAAGCATTGCCCAAAGGCTCTTACCGCTTCGTAGTATTGACTTGTGTTGTTGTAATACATAGGAATCTCCCTTCATTGTTTATGCAGTCAGCATGCTTCCGTATCCTCTGCTATAGATGGACGGACCAACAAACATTGGCACATCAAGACCGGTCAGATGTTACTGTGTCAGCTCAGAGGGCTCGTGAGGCAACCTGGGAGGGGTTCATCTAGCCAATCAGATCAAAAGAGGCAGCTGATGTTGGGCAGCCCATGTGTTGGAATGCATGGTGGAATGCAGGGCCTTGTGGCGCTGCCTACGTCAACGCGTTTCGCACATGTTATCGTGCACTTCGTCAGCCTCTGTGAGGCTCTTTTGCTTGTTATACAATCACAGTGATTACACTACAATCGCACAAGTCTACTGTTGGATGTGCTAGGTCTAGAGCCTAGGCTCTCATTCGCTGAGCCATAAATTAGTGACGTCAGGCAACACCAGTATTTCAATCTGCATGTGTGTGTGTGTGTCAGTGCCATTTTTGTGACAACATTGTCAATTCATGTGTTTTTTAAATGATTGGTACACTGGGGGAGATTGTTCCCACTATTTGATATGATGTATTTCCGTGAATTTTTTATACTGCTTTTCAATAAAGTTCTTTTTTTTTTCATCTTCACATACCGTGGTTGATCCTCCCATTGCTATCCTTTTTGGAGTTACCCCTTTGGTCTCTCCCAATATACTACAACTTAGAGTATTCAGAGGTCATTTTCTGACAAATGAATGGGGCAGCAGAGAGCATAAAAAAGAAGGTAGTTAAAAGAAGTGCAATTAAGTGAACCTTTTGCTTTCCCTATATAGCTACATTTTAGGGATTCCAATGCAGATTCAAATTAAAAATTCAAGTATTGAGCTGTTTCAAGTCTTAAAGGTTTCAAAAGTGTGATATTACAAGGAAAGATTAATGTATTATCCCTACTTTATCCAAAACCAAAAAAAAAATGGCTATAAACTTTTCTCGATTAAAGTGTTTGTTAACCTCCCCCAAAAAAAGATCCTGTTCCTTTAAAGTATATTATACAGCACAGTGTTTGTGTTGTGTAATTTGGCCCCTTCTGTCAACTAACAAACCTGGCTGATCCTGCCTGGCTACATCCTCCCCTCTATAAACAGATCGAGGTATATCATGGCTGCTGAGCCCATACTCCATACTCATTCACATGGGGGGCCATGATCTGGGGGCCCCCTTTCTTAAAGGCGGCTTCCAGATTCCAATAAGCCGCCCCCCCTCACAGACCCCCACAACCACAGACTAGGGTTGTGGGGAAGAGGCCTTTGTCCCCATCAACATGTTGAGGGCATGTGACCTGGTATGCTTCAGGTGGGGCGCTCGCTTGGCCCCCCCTGTCCTGTCCTGCCAGGCTGCATGCTCGAATAAAGGGTCTGGTATGGATTTTGGCAAGGGGTTTCCCCTTGGGTCTGGTATGGATTTTGGGGGGTGCCCACGCTGTTTTTTTTTTTCAATACATTTTTCATTGCTAACATTGCACACACCGCAACACACAACAGAAGGGACTACAGGTGCAGGGGGTCTTTGTGGAAATTTGACCTCTGAGCACATGTCACATGTCACAAGTCGGATCAGTTAAGATTGTGATCTGACTTGTATGCAACTTCCATTATATTCTATGGGATGAAATCACACCCAAGCCAGACCAAAGTAGTGCAGGAACCTTTTCAAAAGTTGGAACAACACAGGTCGGATCAATTAAGATGGTTCTCATAGAAAAACATTGGTTTCCAAATGTCATGCGACAGGTGCTCTCAAAGTCAGAGCGCATGTCGCACCAGTATGAAATGGGCCTTAAAAAGATGTTTGGGAGTTATGTCAAAATATTAATCTTCTATGCTACTTCCTATGCCCGTAGAGAAATTATTTTCCACTGGAAGTTACCTAATCCTCCCACAGTGTCTTTCTGGTGTGCTGCTATTAATAATGTTTTGTTGATGTACAAACTAACCTATGATTTGTCCCAAAAAGTTTGACAAAGATTGGACTGCCTGGATTGATAGCTGGGGCTGATTTGTTCTTTAACAATGGCTGTACATATACTGCCCTTCTATTGTATTACTATACTAGTCCTTTAGCTACAGTCTCGGCCTCCCCTTTTCCCCCCTCCCCCTAGTATTGTCCCTCCAGCATTGTGCCCTTTTTACTCCTTGCACCCCCACCTCCATTTTCCTTTTCCCTATAGGACAGTGGAGACTCCACCCTATAACCCACTCTGATTTATTTCTATATATTAGCAATGGGTGACCATTATAAACTGTCCTGATAATGGATGGTGTTCTGCTCACCTGAACTGATATTTTGGTTTTCTTTCCTTGATGCCCTATGGTTTTTGTTGCTGTGTCATGCTTATCCTGGAATGTACCGACGTCCTTACAGTATTAGCACACTTTGGACATTGTATGCTGCATTTGTTTCTTTATTGTCGAATTTCTCAAACATTTTCTACTTGTAAAGTGATTTTTAGCCACCTACTGCCATTGTGACAACAGAAAGTAAGGTAATACTTAGCAATAAAAAGCTGACAGGTGTTGTAGTCTTCCCCTGCTCTACTGATATGCATTTTGAGAAAAAACAGTAAAGCATACCCACAGGGTAGCTTTGCAAAGCAGGAAGCAGAGTCTGTCTATTTTTATGAGTAAAATATGGCTGCTCTATGTGCATATGTAATTACAAATTATGCATTACATTCTAGAATGTTGGGTAATATCAGAGAACTGACTTGAAGGTGAAGTTGATAACTGAACCTGCATTTTGATGTTATGTTTATTTAATTAAAAACGGTAGTTTCAATGTTAAAATTCAGCGCATTAATTTCTGCACCAAAATTACTAGTTCATGGTGATTTTTGTGTGGTGTCAATATTCTGAGTACTTTTGTTTAAATTTCACTTTAGTCCACTTCATTTAGTCCACTTTATATAATTCACACACTTTTTGTATATGGTTGTTATAATGGGTGTACTAAGAAGATTATTTTTGAGCACTGATGTTCTGAGTATCTGGCAAGAGATAAATGGGAGAAAAAACAAAAGTTTGGTGAAAAGCTTCCCATTGCAACTTATAGTAAAGCTCCCCTTTTCTGTTGGCTAGGAAATTAGTACATTATTTGTGCCACTAGGGTCACCGGAACTAGTTTTCCCATTTGAAGATTAGCCCTCTATTCCTGTTCTGGTGACAACCCAACATTTGGGATTTTCTTTCCCTTTCAGTTTTAGTGATAATGGTACAGGAAAAATAAGGAGGGGGAATCTCCCAGACATCAATACAAACCTAGCAGATTTTCTAATCCTTCTCTATGCTATAAAAAAGCCTTTATTGATACCTTAATGAAGCATTCACTCTGTAACATGCACTGGTGCAATGTGGTGCCACTCCTGTTTAATGGTACCCCCACATTGCTTTCCAAAGCATCTACAGTATGTTGCAGCACACCAGAATATTTTCTGAAGTTCTGCAACACATAAAATGCTGCAGGTCAATTTTTCTGTGTGTTGGCAGCGTATTCAATTAATATAACCCTTTATTGTGCACCTTTACAGGTGTGCATTAATGCAACACATCAGTATGAATGGGCACTAAAACTTTACAATTATGGATCCAAAATTTGGAAATATGCATAAAAAAGTGTGGAACCTACCCTTACCTTGTTTTCTGTGTAACATAATTAGTCTACTGCTAAATGACACGTTTTTATTTCACAGCAGGTTATTCCCTTTGTAAACATATATCTTCCAGCTAATGGTTCTTAAACTATGTCAATCAATTGGCCAATGATGGCCTACCACTCAGGGTTTGGAACAAGTTCACAAAATGTGTTTTCATTGTTATCATCTCACAGACAGCATGTGACTGATGAGAAATGTACTGGACACCTTGATGCCTTGTTTGCCAAGTATTTCCACTGTAAATGTTGTATCAGTGAGATTGTTGATAACAATGTTACCTGTATTTGCCTCAGTGGAATAAATGACCCACAAACCACTTTCATCCACAGCAAAATCAATATCTTGCTAAGATATAAAACACAGGAGAAATGTCTGTTAAACACAAAGCTTGAAAGATTGGATCCCTATGAGAAAAAAAAATAAGTTTTACTTTATTGTCCATTGAGAGGTATATAGCAATTCTTGGACATGTGGGTTATATGTAATATAATATGTAATATGTAATATGTAATATAATGTATATATAACCCCAATTTTAGCCATCATGCTTCAGTTTTTTTTCTAGAGTCCTAGAGATTGGATATATTTTTTACTAATTTTTCCTTATTTTCTCAAATCAGCTCTGTATTCCATAGATGTTTTTTTTATATCCAATCAAGATAACCAATATGCTTCTTGAGGTAGCCTCTATACAGCAGCTGTCCGTATCAGTGTACCTTCAGCAATCGTTTAGGAGGCTGTACCTAGACCCCACTGGAGGAAGGTTGGGGAGATAGTCTGAAATGTGACCTTTGGACACAGGGCTCTGTACTGTGGTGCAATCCAGACCTTAGTCTCTTGTGCAACTGCAGAGCACTTTCCAAGTCCAGAGCTGCAGCACAGCCTCTAGTGTGGTCCAGTCTTCGGAGACTCACTCTTTGAATATGACCATGGAAGAGGTGAAGATAGCCTGGAATGTAACCATTGGGTATTAGGCTCTGCATTGTGGCACATTGCAGACCAGTGTGTACTCTGTCAGTTAACTTCAGAGTATTATCCATTTTTAGAGCAGTGGTACAGCCTCATGTGTAACCCAGTCTCTGTTGACTCTATGTGGATAAGCCTCTGATAGAAGCAAAGATAACCTGGTAGGTCACATTCGGACACTGGACACTGCACTCTGCTTTGTGTCAGTTAGCCACAGTGCGCTCTCCAGGTCCATAGCATTAGCACAGCTTCTGTTGTTACCCAGTATCTGAATACATTTCTAATTGTACTTTACATAGCTTGTTAAATGACCTTTGGGTAATGAACTCTGCTTTATGGTACTTATCTGTCCTTTGTGTATTGTATTAGTAACCCACAAAGCATTTTCCAGTTCTGAAGCCTTTCATTGTGACCCAGTCTCCCCACTCATTTAATGATTAGATATAGTAGAAAACACCTGTAGTAATTCCCTGAGGTGGTGAGGGGCTGGTGCACTGGCTTCTAGTGTCCCCCTAGCACTCGAGCAAACATGTAGATAAAGGAAAGCCAGCAACTCGATCTTCTGCTATGAATACATTTCTTATTCCAGGTGTAGTACAAAATAATACAGGGCTTATGCGTTTTGGCGTGTAGCCTTAGTCATAGCCATATGACTAGGCCAGTGAGGGTAAACCTTGGCACCAGGCTATGACTAGGATATGACTAAGGCTATGTGCCAAAACGTGTAAGCCCTGTATTATTTTGTACCACACCTGGAATAATAAATGTATTAATTGCGGAAGATCGAGATGCCAGCTTTCCATTATGTACTCATTTAATGATGGCCAATTGGGTCATAGTAATGGCAGCTACTTCACAGTCTGGACAATTGAGCACCATTTTTACTGGGGTAACCTGTTTTTTTTTTTTTTTTTTCTTTTTTACAGGAACTTTTGTTTACCTGGTTTTCAGGGCCTGTGCAGTATACATGGCATTTGACTGCAGTGTCTTTTTTAACCGTTTGCCGACCAGCCACCGTCATTATACTGCGGCAGGTTGGCACAGCTGCGCGAATCGCTGTAGGTGTACGTCGGCCACTTTAAGAGTGATAGGAGCACGCCTGGCCAGAGCTGATCTGTGTGGCTGGCAGCTGTGATGTCCGCCAGCCACCCGCAATCGCTCCACAGAGAGCCAGAATGGGGATCTGTGTATGTAAACAAACAGATCCCCGTTCTGACAGGGAAGTAGAGAGAGATCTGCTGTTCCTAGTGATCAGGAACAGCGATCTCTCTCCTCCTCCAGTCAGTACACTGCCCCCACAGTTAAAAACACCTCCATAGGGAACGCTTAACCCTTGATCGCCCCCTAGTGTTAACCCCTTCCCTGCCAGTGACATTTATACAGTAATCGGTGAATATTTTTAGCTCTGATCGCTGTATAAATGTCACTAGTCCCAAAAAAGTGTCAAAAATGTCTGATCTGTCCGCCACACTGTCAGTCCCGCTAAAAATCGCAGATCGCTGCTATTACTAGTAAAAAATAAATAAATAATAAAAATGTCATAAATCTTTTCCCTATTTTGTAGATGCTATAACTTTTGCGCAAATCAATCAATATACGCTTATTGCGTTTTTTTTTTACCAAAAATATGTAGAATACATATTGGCCTAAACTGATGAAGATTTTTTTTTTTTTGGGGGGGGGGGGGATATTTATTATAGCATAAAATCGTCGCTCTTTTTTTGTTTATAGCGCAAAAAATAAAAATCCCAGAGGTGGTCAAAATACCACCAAAAGAAAGCTCTATTTGTGGGAGAAAAAAAGGAGATTGGGTACAACGTTGTACGACCGCGCAATAGTCAGTTATAGCGACGCAGTGCCGTATCGCAAAAAAAATGGTCTGGTCATTAAGGGGGCAAATCCTTCTGGTCCTTAAGTGATTTATGTGTAAGTCCAACTGCCAGAAATCCAATGGTCTCACAGGTGTGGATAAATAGAAATGGCAGTGCAAAAACATTATACTAGTGAATCAAAACTAAAAATAAACACATCCGTATTTAAACATGTTGAAACTCTCTGCAAGAAATATTTCCTTTTCAAATCTTCAGTAATGAAAGGGTAAAATCACTGCTGTTTTATGTCCCTGCCTCATTTAGGTGTTCTGTGTTGTGAAAAATTTCAGTAAGAAAACAGATCTCCCTTGACAACATCAGAATTATTTGTATCTCAATTATAAAAGTGAGTGAAAATAACACATGTATTCTACAACACAGGTGAACATGATTGAAGTGCACCAATGAGAATTGACCTGTGTCACTTTCTGCAAGAATGGCTCTCTGCAACATTCAATTATGCAAGAAATCACTCTGGGCCCGTCATACTGTCTTTCTGCTGCTGAGAAAGATTGATGTCCAGTCTTTCTTCTTGCCCATAACTGTATATATTGTGTCAGGCCACATTACACAACATACCTCCTGCTGCTAGCAACAATGCATTAGGTCCCATTTCAATGAATAGTGAATGAGACAACATCACCATGCACTGATGGCTTAGTTTTCCCAAGAACTGGAGTACCGTCATTATACTTTACTTTGAATGGGATTTTATATGGTCAGCTCAATAAAACCTCTGAACTAGTGAACACTAAATGCTTCTTAAAGTATAATATCATACCAAGAGCTTTAGAATGGCAGTATTTGTGGGCCATCTTTGTTATATTGCCTGTTAAATGATGTCAGCCCTTGTATATTAATTTTGTAAAGTCCTGAAAAATATGTACAGTAAATTAAACAATAAACGAGTATTGCTTTACTTATGCTGAGGTGGACTTAAAGGAACCAAAAAGCTATCCACTAAAGTTCAGAATATAAAGTTGGTATAATATTTTTCTGTTCTATACACCAGAGAGTCTGGATGCATAGTTGACCCAGGAGTAAAAGGTAGTGATTTGTAAGGCTCTGTTTTTCAAATTATGAATCAATCCATTCGTTTTTTTATTTGAGAAGGAAGTGATAATCTGTAAATAACTTTTATTTTAAAACGATTTCTGCTTCTGGTGTCAAAAGTTAATAACAATTACTCTTTTTTTTTCTTTGTTTTTCCTTCACCTCCTAGCCTAGGTAACAGACCTGTGCAAACACTGGCACCATCCACCTGACATCTCGACTAAAAAGGCGAGAAAGAGAAGTCCAACGCCTTGAGACAGGTGGCTAGGGCATAGAAAAGATAGGCATTTTGGTAAAGGCTTACATGTATCTTTTCCTAGTTTATTACTTGCATTCATATGTTATTTAGAGGTACCTGCGTGTACCTCCTAGAGATATAACAATTGATAAGATTTCTCTGTAATCTGTAAAAATTTTCAAAAAAACTAATTAAAAGAGAAGTTAATAACAATAATACACTATTAGATTGCAAACACTTATGAGTAGGGCCCACTTAAAGTGGTTGTAAACTCTGTTACACCACTGGTACCTATACAGTAGGTAAGGCTATAATAAGGCTTACCTGTAGGTACAATAAATATTTCCTAAACCTGCATGGTTTAGGAGATATTTACCATATAAGCTTACGCCGACATCATCAGCGCATGTGCACTGCAGAAACGGCCTGCTCGAGCCGTTTCTTCAGGCCGGTGCTGTGGCCAGCAGCGCCCTCATGTATGCGCGGTAGTGACGTCAGCGCGGCTCCAGCGAATCACAGAGCTGAAGCCCGGAAGCCTGGAAATAACTCCGGGAGACATGTCGCCGGTCACAGCGGTGTGCGGGGAGGGCTGCAACAGCTTCGATTTAATATAAGTGTTTCATAACGAGCTAAAATGTGATGCATACTAGCTCATTATGCCTTTGTCTTACAGGGTTTTTTTTTTTGGTTTACAACCACTTTAAGCCTCTTGTATTTTATTATATTGTAACTGTACTGTCTCCCTTTTTATATTGTATTATTTTATTATTTTATTATCTATATGTTATCTAGACTCCCACAACCACTGGGCAAGGATTGTGGGGAAGGGGCCCTTGTCCCCATCAACATGGGGACAAGGTGTGTTAAGGCCCTTGTCCCCATCAACATGGGGACAAGGTGTGGTACAGTTCAGAAGCTGGGTTTGCCTCCCCCTTTTCTTGCGGCCTGCGAGGTTGCGCGCTCGGATAAGAGTATGGTATGGATTGGGGGGGGGGGACATGAAATATATATACTGTCTCCTACATATATATCCACTGCATTCTAGTCTAGCCAAGCCTATACCTGACTACAGGCCATTCCTGGTGTACGTTTTCAATGACACTTTCAGGCAGGCAGGCGATTCAGTGATCTGCAGTGCATAAAGATATGTATACAGTCTACTACATATATATCCACTGCATTCTAGTCTAGCCAAGCCTATACCTGACTGCAGGCCATTCCTGATGTAATTTTTCTAGTAAACTTCAGGCAGTGTTTTACTAATCCAGATTTAAAGCATGTCTGGAAGGCCACCAAGGAAAGGCAGATGCTCACTGGCCACTAAAAGAGGACAAGCAGGCTCTGTGTCTACAGCCAACAGTGCTGGTCATGGACACAGTGCATCCTCAGCACATGGCCGTGGGGCACGCTTGTCCTTTTTTTCATCAGCTGGCCGTGTTGAGCCACGACATGCAGAAGAGTTGGTAGAGTGGATCACAAAGCCATCCTCATCCTCCTCATCCTCTGTCACCCAGGCTAAGACAAGTTTGGCTGCCAATGCAGCTGTCAAAGAGGCCTATTCCATCGGCTCAATGGCATCAGTCACTCCTTCCCTAGCCCCACCATCATGTCCTGAGGAGTCTCCCAAACTGTTCGACCACAGTGTTGGGTACATGCTTCAGGAGGATGGGCAGCATTTTGAAGGCTCCAATGATGGTACCCAGGTTGAGGATGAAGGCAGTAATGTGAGCCCAGAGAGAGGGAGTGCTCAAGAAGGACAAGAAACTGGCAGTCATGTTCCCCCAGCTGCAGCATACTGCCAGGTTTGCTCCAGTGGCAAGGAGGGAGGGGATGATGAGGTCACTGACTCTACATGGGTGCCTGATAGAACAGAGGAGGAGGAGGAGAATGAGGCAAATCTCCAACGAGGCAGGATGCCCCCCCCAGGGGCCAACTTAAGGACAGCCAACCAACTGCATCACACGGCAGAGCTCCGCATGTGCAGGGCGCTGCTGACTCCGTGCGTTTTTTCAAAAGTTCTTTGGTGTGGGCCTTTTTTGAGACGTGTGCAGCAGATCGCACCATTGCTGTTTGCAACATATGTCTGAAGGGTATCAAGCGTGGCCAAAACAGCAGCCGCTTGGGCACCACATGATTGATCAGACATATGTCGAGCTCCGATGCAGTCCGTTGGCATCAGTACTTAAAAGACCCACACCAAAGAACAAGGCGGACCTCTCCTGGCTCCTCATCTGCTGGGATCTCCAACCCCACTATAACTTCAGTCCTATCAGAGACCTGCACTGAGAGGAATGAAGGTGTAGAATTAGGTGTCCCAAGCACTTGCGGGCAATCTGCTAGCTGTACACCTAAATCCGATTGTAGCAGGCAAATTTCCCTACCTCAGTTGCTAAACCGTCGAAAGAAATTCGGTCCAAGCCATTCACATGCTCAGCGGCTGAATGCTAATTTGGCTAAATTGCTAGCACTACAACTGCTGCCTTTTCAGCTGGTAGGCTCTGCCCCTTTCGAGAATTTGTGGAATGTGCGGTACCTCACTGGCAGGTTCCAAAATGCCATTTTTTTTCTCGGAAGGCCATTCCGGCTCTCTACCGGCATGTGGAAGGCAATGTCTTGGCCTTGTTGGACAGGGCGGTCAGTGGTAAGGTGCATATTACCGCTGACTCATGGTTCAGCAGGCATGGACAGGGATGTTACCTTTCTTTCACAGGGTGCAGTAATATTGGAGCTTGTTCTGCCACCACGCCTCCAAAATTCTGGTAGTGGTGATTCTGTCACACCTCTCTCCTCCACCCCCTCCTCTTCTTCTTCCTCTATGGCCACCAGTGCTTAAGGCCCAGTTTTTCTGCCCCTTTTTAACAGGGGCGTGTAATTACAATATTTGATCTAATATTTCACAGCAGGGCCCATTCCTGAGCCCAGCAAGAGTAACTGTCAGGGCTTACAGTGTTGTGGCAACACCCCCACACCACCACCAAAGGCCCAATTTTTCTGACCCTGTTCAACAGGGGCATGTAATTACAATTCTTGATATAATATTTCACAGCAGGGCCCGTTCCAGCGCCCACTACGAGTAACTGTGAGGGCTTACAGTGTTCTGGTACCACTAACACCTAAGGCCCAAATTTCTGCAGAGTATACAGGGCAGGCTGTATAGTATATACAGGCGGTCCCCTACGTTCAAACATCCGACCTACAAACAACTCCTACTTTCAAATGGAGGGAGACAACAGGAAGTAAAAGGAAATCTACCCCTAGGAAGGGAAATTCTCTCCTTTAAGAGTTAATATGGGAAAAAGGTGTCTCCACTGATGCTTTATCACCAATCCTTGTTTCCCTAAAAACCCCAAATTTTCAAAATCTAATTGTCATTGGGACAGAAAGTGAGGTGAAATCTTCTGAACAGGGGCACAGACAGTAAAACAAATGTTACAGGGGTGATGATAACCCTTTCCCTATGTTATCCAAAAAGCTTAAAAATAGATTTTTTGGCTGGAGCACTACTTAAAAAATGTACCTGTTCCAAATTACAAACAGATTAAATTTAAGAACAAACCTGCAGTCCCTGTCTTGTTTGGACCGCCTGTATATCGCTGTTCAGAGTATATAGGGCCTGGGGACCCCACGCCTTTTTTTTAAAAATTTGGGTGCGGTTCCCCTTAATATCCATACAAGACCCAAAGGGCCTGGTAATGGGCTGGGGGGTTACCCATGCCGTTTTTCTCAATAATTTTTATCTATATTGCCGGGACCTGACATTACGTTACAGCCACAAGCAGTTTTAAATTACTTTTATTCCTTTTGAAATGTCATTTTGTGCAGGTACTGTTCTAAATATGGAAAACATGCGCCACTTTACAGGCATACTATAGACACCCCCCAGGTAAGATATTTAAAGGAATATTTCACTTTTATTTTTTCACTTTAAGCATCATTAAAATCACTGTTTATTTAAAAATGGCCGTTTTTAAAACTTTCTTTTGCATTGATACATGTCCCCTTGGGCAGGACCCGGGTCCCCAAACCTTTTTTAGGACATTAGCTTGCATATTAGCCTTTAAAATTCGCACTTTTGATTGCTCACGTTCGAGTCCCATAGACTTTAATGGTGTTCGAATGTTCGCGCGAGCTTTCGCTCCGTTCGCATGTTCTGGATGCGAACCGAACCGGGGGGTGTTCGGCTCATCCCTACCCACTTCCACAGACCAATGCCCATCTTCAGCCAGCTCTCCTAAGGCTGCTCCTACTGTGGTAATGTCCCCTCCGGAACCACGAGTTCCATCGCCAGAACGCTTTTTTGGACCTGTACTTTGCCTTGCAACCACTGACTTTTTCCACTGAAACAGTGAAAGTAGGGTTCATCATTTCTTTACTAACTGGTAAACCTCAGACAAGGGCCCATGGCCTATTGGAGCAACAGAGTCCAGTCATTAACTCTGTGGACCAGTTATTTGTAACCATGGCTCAGTTATACAATGACCCCCTACGGGTGGCTACTGCCGAAGCTACTCTGCATCAGGGCTTTTTTTTCAGCAGGAACTAGGGTGGACTCAGTTCCACCACCTCTAGCTCAGGTCTTCTGCTCCCTGCTCACCACTATCACTTGGACTGAAGTCCAGTTTCGGCGTTTACAAGTGATAGCTTATCTCCCAGTAGCTCCCACAGGTCAGATCTCCTGCGCAGATTCCACTGAGTGCCGGACAGGGACAAGGGAGATACAGAACAGGGGCCCAGGGTTTAGTGCAGTCATGGGCAGGAGAGGGTGCGTGGTAGGCTGCACCCTCTGTGGTCTCCATTTTTTTCCCTGGTGACCAGCTGTTGATGCTCCTACTGCATAATCTCCCTTGCAAGTGACTATAGTTTAGTATAGTACGCTGAGAGGTACTACAGCCAGATAGGTGTTTCAGCTTAATATTGCAACAAAGGTAAGACATATGACAGATGGTGGAGCTTTTAAGGAGGGGGGAGAAGATGAGAGCAGTGGAGGGAGGGGGTTGTATGCAGAGGGAAGAGCTACTATTTGATGCCATTTGGCAGGTATGTGTGTGTGGCGGGCATTGGTTGAGTTCCTGCACCTATTCTCTGAGAAAAAAAGCTCTGCTCTGCATACTCTACGGCAGGGTCAGCTCCCTGCGGAAGATTATATGGTGGAATTCCGCACATGGTCCACAGACGTTTGAACGAGGCAGCCTTAAGATATCAGTATCGGATAGGGTTGTCTGAATCCCTTAAGTATGAACTGGCCAGAATAGAGACCCCCTCAACACTGGAGAGTCTTATCCAGCTGACCATTCAGCTTGACAGACGCTTGCGGGAACGTCAGTCTGAACACGCTCGAACCTTCCTTCCCACCCGGACACTGCCTAAGGCCCTGTCTACATCAAATCCCATACAGCTTGGTATGGTCCGTCCAGCGCTAACTACAGAGGAGAGACTTCATCGTCGACAGGAGAACCTTTGTTTCTACTGCGGGGGAAAGGGACATTTTATAAGCAGTTGTCCCATAAGACCAAGGAAACCAACCCCCCACACTCCGGTCTACTTCCAGGTGGCCAAGTCTTCTTTGGCCCATATCGCCCTTCCTGTCACATTACTGGTGGCAGGTGAAGAAGTTCACCTCCAAGCAATACTTGATTCCGGGGCATGTAGTTGCTTCTTGGATCTGGCTTTAGCAAAGAGACTCCTCTCAATCACAAGAAGCAGAGACTGACAGTCCATCTGGCCGACAGCTCAATGTCTAGTTCCAGGGCTTGTCACCCAAGAAACAGTACCTATCCTTATCTCCACCAACTCAGGTCACCAGGAATTTCTTCAATTTGACGTCCTAAGCTCCCCTATATTCCCGGTCATTTGGGGAATTCCATGGCTACAGGCGCACAATCCTTCGATTGATTGGTCCAAGAAAGAAGTACTTTTTATATCCTCCTACTGCCGGCAACATTGTCTTTCTCCCGAATGCAAGGACTTTTCCAGTTGTCTGACTGTACTACCCACACCCAGTGTGGACCCCAATATACCAGCAGCCTACCAGGAATTTCTAGATGTTTTTGACAAAATGAAGGCGGATACCCTACCACCACATCGTCCTTACGACTGCCCCATTGAGTTACTACCAGGGGCTGAAATCCTTTTTGGTCGTATATTTCCTCTTTTTGAAACTGAGCTTGAGACCTTGAGGCAATATATTGATGAAAACCTTGAGAAGGGATTCATCCACCCTTCCTCCTCTCCTGCTGGAGCTGACATTTTCTTCGTTGAGAAGGATAAGACTTTGAGACCATGTGTAGATTACCGTAAACTAAATAAAATTACCTTTAAGAATCACTATCTGCTTCCCCTCATCCCCGAACTCTTCCAGAGGTTCCGTACAGCTCATGTCTTTACCAAACTAGACCTAAATGGAGCACACAACCTCGTCCGCACCTGGGAGGGGGACGAGTAGAAAACAGTGTTTAGAACAAGATTTGGACATTTTGAATATTTAGTAATGCCGTTTGGATTGTGCAATGCCCCAGCTACATTTCAGCACTTTATAAATGAAATTTTTCTGGAGTACTTAGACTACAACAAAGTGATCTATCTCGATGACATTCTCATATTTTCAGCCATTCTGGACCTTTACAGAATGCATGTTAAGAAAGTGCTGTGCATCCTCAGAACACATGGGTTATATGTTAAGGCTGAGAAATGCGATTTCAAAAAGGTGTCAATCCAATTCCTGGGGCTCATCATCGCCACAGGTGGGATAGCTAAGGACCCACAAAAAGTGAAGGCTATCCTTGAGTGTTTCATCCGACAAGAAGGGTGTTCAAAGGTTCATCGGTTTTGCAAATTTCTACAGGAGATTTAAAAAGAGTTTCTCCACCATTGTAGCACCTATTACTCAGATAACCTGCCAACATACCAAATTCCAGTGGTCTGTAGCAGCACAAACCTCCTTCGACCAACTAAAAACCTTCTTTACCTCTGCACCAATCTTACAGCATCCCTATCCTGCCATACCCTATGTCTTGGAAGTTGATGCTTCGGAAGTAGCCTCAGGAGTGGTACTATCCCAACATCAGGGCCCCAAAGCATTACTGCACCCCGTGGCTTTCTCTTCGCCGAAGATGAGCCCTCCAGAGAGGAACTACGATGTGGGGGATTGGGAACTCTTAGCAATTAAAACTGCTCTAGAAGAATGGAGATATCTCCTGGAAGGTGCCACTCATACTATCTTAATTTTTATGGACCATAAGAACTTAGAGTATCTTCGCACGGCCAAACGTTTAAGACCCCGACAGGCTCGATGGGCCCTATTCTTTTCAAGGTTCAATTTCCAGATCACCTACCGCCCAGGGTCTAAAAATGGAAAAGCTGATGCCCTGTCCCGAATGTTCCTGGACACCCCTGAAGAGATCACATCTGGTACAATTTTGTCCCCTCAAAACTTCCTCTTGATCCAGTCTGATTTAAGAACTTCAATTGAGCAGGCCTCCACTCAGTGCACAGAAGCAGAAGTCTCTTCCCTAAAAAGTCAGGAGGGGCTCCTATGGCACCAAGACAGGATTTTCATCCTGCAGCAAACCAGGCTACAAGTGTTGAAAACTTTTCATGACCACCAGCTGGCTGGCCACTTTGGGGTCCGAAAGACGACCAAAATGTCCAAACTTGAGATCTGACTGTAATGCCCTGTACACACGACCGGTTTTGCCGTCGGAATAAACTCTGAAGATTTTTCTGACAGAGTTCCGACGGAATTCCGCTCAAGCTGTCTTGCATACACACGGTCACACCAAAGTCCGACCGTCAAGAATGCGGTGACATACAACACGTACGACGGGACTAGAAAACGGAAGTTCAATAGCCAGTAGCCAATAGCTTCCGTCTCGTACTTGCTTCAGAGCATTCGTCGTTTTTGGTGCATCGGAACAGCATACACACGAGCGTTTTTTCCAATAGTAATTTGTTCTGTCGGAAAAATATAGAACATGTTCTCTAAGTCCGTCTGAATTTTCAATGGAAAAAATCAGATGAGGCATACACACGACCAGAATATATGATGAAAAGCTCCCATCGGACTCTTTCTATTGGAAATTCCGCCCGTGTGTGCGTGGCATAAGGAATATGTCAACTCCTGTACAACCTGCCAGCAGAACAAGGGGTCTAACGCCAGATCTTGGGGCCTGTTAAGGCCATTGCCAGACCCAGAACAACCTTGGAAAGAGATCTCCATGGACTTCATAATGGAGTTGCCCCCCTCAGAGGAATTTACAACCATCCTGGTAGTGGTGGACCAGCTGTCCAAAATGGCGTACTTCTTGCCAGTGATGGCACACCTTCCGCCATGGACACAGCAAAAATCTTTATAAAAGAAATAGTCAGATTGCACGGTATACCAAACAATATTGTGTCAGATAGAGGTGTGCAATTCACCTCTAGGTTCTGGAGAAACCTCTGCAAATTACTGTCAGTGGAGATATGCTTGTCCACAGCCTATCATCCACAGAGTAACGGTGAAACTGAAAGGACCAACCAAACGTTAGAGCTATATTTACAATGTTTTTGTTCTTTTTCTCAAGATGACTGGATTTCATTATTGCCTTGTGCAGAATTCGCATATAACAACTCTGTGCACGCTGCTACCAACCAGTCACCCTTCTGGGCAAATTACGGCTTCCATCCTTCATTTTTACCTAAAATAATTTCCGAGTCCTCAGTTCCGGCAGTTCAGGACAGAGTAAACATCATCCAAGCACACTGCCAAATACTCCAGGACACAATGAAGAAGGCTCAAGACAATATGATAAAAAGAAAAGAGGAAACCCTACCTTTAAGATAGGGGAAAAAGTGTGGCTTTCATCAGCAAATCTCAAACTGCCATGTCCATCCCAGAAATTGGGACCCAAGTTCCTGGGTCCTTTTGAAATCAAACGTGAAATTAATCCTGTAGCTTTTGCCTTGCCAGAATCTTATAAAATCCATCCGGTATTTCATGTTTCACTACTTAAACATGTTATTTCTAGCCCTTTTCCAGGGAGAGAAGTAACCCCACCTCCAGTTCTGGTTGGAGATTAAACTGAATTTGAAGTTGAGTCCATTTCAGTTCTTAATTAAGTGGAAGGGGTATTCTGCAGAAGAAAACTCTTGGAGCCTGCAAGCTTTTTGCATGCTCCTAGGCTTATGCAGAGATTCCGTAACAGTCACCCCAAAAAATGGGCACGTCTGGGCATCCGGAGGCTGCCCCTTGGGAGGGGGCACTGTCAGGGAAATAGGCGCATCCCTATGCACAATACTACAAGGATGGTAAACCAGCATAGGCAAGGACATGTTGACGCGCATCAGCACACAAGGATGCGCAGCGTCACAACCAGACGGACGCGCAGATCTGTGATTAGGCGAACGCACATGCACAACGACACACGCACGATGTGATAGGGGCACCACTGCCTATTTCAACCCGTGGCTGACAATGGCTTTATCGTCAGCTTCCCCTGTGTTCCTGTGCCTTGTATCTTCTGCTTATCTGATCTCCTGTGTACCAACCCGGCTTGTCTGACCTGCTCCTTCTGATTCCTTGGCTTGACCCCCCAGCTTGCATCTGACTTCCTCCCGCCTGCTTCCTGCATCTGACCCCGGCCTGGCTAAGGGATTCCGCTTATCCTGTATCCTGTGCTAAGGACTCAGCTACTCTTTGATCTTGGAGTGTCTTGCTGTGATTGACCCCTGGCCTGGCTCCTGACCCCGCTACCTGAATATCCCACTGGTCCTCATCCACTGGACCTCCTAAGCATGCCTGCTTCCAGTAACTTTGCATGTCCTACCAAGTTCCTGGAAACCAGCTCCACCAACCAGGCAACCCGTGCTTCTGTGGGCACCACATCCCCTGTGCCATCTTCAGGGTTGTGCTGCGCTTGGCCGCAAGGGGAGCCCTCCCAGCATCTCGGCCTCCTACCAAGTCATTGACATAATGGCTGCTTCCCCTGCGTCTAATCCTAGTCCTCCTCGGTGGCCAATACAGTTGCTTCTAATCTCTGCCAATCAGGTCTCAGGACCCACTTCCTGATTGGCTGGGAGGAGAATCAGGAAGACAATAGCGAATATTAATTGGGGTGGGCTCAGGGTGCAGTGGTCTGCGCTGCAATCCCACCCTTTTTTGATGCCAATTAGAGACTCTGGCTTTAATCATGTGCTTCTTAAAAAAAGAAAATGCCTCATTGGAATCCATGCGTCTGGCGCTTTGCAAGTAGATTAGGGGCCGGACGCATTGATTAGGGGGCGGCGCCCCTGCGCTCCTTATGGACGGCCTGCCACTGATACTTACACAGTGCTATGCAGACCATACTGTTGCATTTGCATCTTAAACTGTTACAGAAATACAACAAACATATTCTACTGTAAAAAAAGAAGCCCTAGCATGTAATGGAACAATGGGGCAATGCAAGAAAAGGAGAACAAACCTGTGGAGTCAACAGTTTACCTTGGAAATTGACCATAGTCCCTAAAACTAGACTCCTTATCACAACGGAACTAAGAAGAGCAGGAATGCATATAGCCAGATAGCCAGTAAGAGTACTACATTTTAACAGGGTTTGCACGTTGTTGCTGCTGATTGTTTTTATTTTAAGCAAACAGGTGTTATTCAGAGCTATAACCCTGAGCAGTTGTCTTCCTGGCTTTTCTGTTGACATCAATGAATGTAATACCATATAAGATCATCATTTACCATGCATACATATACATCTATCACATCTGGCATTTGAACCTTTGTTCTTCACAGTCCATCATGTTATCATGTTTAGCACAACTAAACATAACACAAAAGATCATATAATTACATTTGCAACAGTGTGTTCATTTTTAAAGGAGTGATACAAATAGTGACAGTGGATGTCATCCTTGGAGTATTTGCAATTAAACTGTATAACTGTGAAAGCTATATGTAGTCTTATCTTTTAGTAAAACTCTGAAGCTGGATTTGAACAGGTCCTTGTAAACAGGTCCCTCTCTAGCAAATACCAGTAATCAATACTCTGCTAGAGAGCCTACTATATTACAGTGCTGGCCAGGGGTGTAATTCCTCAGCCCACATCTTCACAGCCCACGCAGATTGCACCATGTATGGATGTTGAGTTGTAAACGCTTTACTACATCATCCCCCTGGTCCAATATAGCACCAATACATTTCTCCATGTTTTCCAGTCCAGCCAAACACCTGGGGCCAAGGTCAATGGGGAAGGGGGCTCAGGTCACCTAGCACATGGTCCGTGGAGGGGTCTGCTTCTTATCAACAGGAGGGTGATTTGTTCCCCTAATCACCACCACTTCAAACCAAACTGGGTATACACTTTTATTCATGATCCTGTACACCAGAACATTTAGAATGTTTTAGGAGTTGCACCTGTCCAGCCACCTGTGGCTAAACCATGTACTGGTCGACCCAATAACTAAAAAGGTAATATTTTACCTCTGCTTGCATGCTGAATACAGAAACGCATCTATCACCCGTGTTTTCAGAACACTTCGTCCACTGAATGTCAAATCAATCTTCTGGGAGGGAGCAATTATAAGTGGATGAAGCCAAAACAAATGTTGTACAAAACATTCAGACCCATCTCACTCTACATTGCCATATGAATGTGCATGTATAAACTGAGTCAACCCTATTATTTAGGAGGGGATTTACTAAAACATGAGAGTGCAAAATCTGGTGCAGCTCTGCATAGAAACCAATCAGCTTCCATGTTTTATTGTCAAAGCTTTACTGAACATGCTGAAGTTAGAAGCTGATTGGCTACCATGCACGGCTGCACCAGATTGTGTGTGCTCCAGTTTTAGTAAATCCCCACTTAGGGTCAAAAGCAAAAGCCTTCTAAGACGAGCGTGGGGTTTGCAAGTATTTATGTGATGCGGTAGTTTCTGACTGTTGGTATTCTCAGGGCTGCTCCATGGGACAGATATACAGCTTTTGTCATTCATTAGAAAAGATTTGACATCTTTTGGCTTACTGTATAAACTTTGTGTTATAAAAGTGTTGAATTTTTCAATTTGATAATGCTGGGAGCCTCAGACTTTCCACCCTAAATTATACACAGTTCATTCATGTTGGTTTCTGCTTTTCTCTTTTATTCCCATCTCCACTTAGTATTCTATTGCTACTTCCTTTTTCTCTTCACTATCTACTAAAGCGGACGAAAAGAGATGCTCACCAGCTGGGCTATATGCATTTTCCTCACTGCTGTGCTCTTGACATTTCTTCAAACGAATCTTCAGAGCGCCAATTTCTCGGTGGATTGCAAGGACATTGTTCTTATCTAGACTTTCTAGCTGATGTACCATCAGACCCATATTTGTAATCTGCACAAAAAAGAATAAGAACTTTTGCAAGAGAAAATTACTTTCCAAATATATCCTTATGAATTCTGTATCTTTTTTTTTAAGGGAAGGCATGGAAATAAGATTTACGAGGATAAATAAGGACAGTCAATGTGACTGAATGTCTTTCTGGGAAGAAGGAGTTAAAATATAATGTTACAAAGGGAAGCTAGCACTAAGAGCATATGCTCTGCAGATAATGGGTCACAAGCAGCACTTAATGTTGTATCTACAGGGAACCATTGTTTTGCAGAACTCACTCCCATACACAAAACACCCCCCACTGATCTGCTATTTCCCATAATGCGGCTCAGGTGCACAGATGACATTGATGGAAAATGCAGGGAGATAGACAGTCGGCTCTCTGGTTATCAGTAAACAGGACACATATAAAGTATGAAAGGATTAAAGTATATGAAATCCCAATCACTAAGATCTCATATAAGTATTAGCATGTTAATAAAGTTTCAAAAGTCAGTGGGGGTTATTTATGAAAGGCAAATCCACTTTGCACTATAAGTGCACTTGAAAGTGCACTTGGAAGTTCAGTCACTCTAAATTTAAGGGGTAGATCTGAAATGAGTGGAAGCTCTGCTGATTTTATCATCCAATCATGTTCAAGCTAAAATGCTGTTTTTTTATTTTCCTTGCATGTCCCCCTCAGATCTACAGCGACTGCACTTCCAAGTGCACTTTCAGTGCAAAGTGGATTTGCCTTTAGTAAATAACCCCCAATGTTTTTTATTACATTTTCAAAATTCACTAAACTGTATGTAAACTTTAACAATTAACTTTAGGGATGAATCCGATGTTCGAGTCGAACGTAAGTTCTAATTCGCTGAATTTAGAACATTATGGGGAGTTCGCGGGAAATTCAAGCGCCCGTGGAACGCCCCATAATGCACTGTGCGACCGTCAATGCATTGGGAGATCACAGTGCATTGATGGCTGCTGATTGGCCAAAGCATGCACCTGACTTGCATGCTTTGGCCAATCATAGCGCGCATTGCGGTGAGAGCCACGATTGGCCAAAGGCAGGGTGTCTTTGGCCAATCATGGCTCAGGGGGCTAAGTCCACGCCTCACATGTAAGGCTGCTTAAATGGCGGTCGTACATAGTGAAATGAATGAATTATACGTACGTAAAAATATTGCAGGTGGGTCCAGCAGAGAAAATAGGGTGGTGGGGAAGCACATGGAAGTTTAGGTCAGCCTTTTTCAACAGGCACCCTGGGGTAAATTCAGGTGTATTTAGGGGTACCTTGGCAGAATATCTAGAAATTTCCCGAAAAATGTATACAAGCCAGCAGGTGGATCAAGCCTGCCTATTAGTTACACAAAACCACAGGTTTTCATTGTGCATCATTACAACCTTCTAGCCCCCAGTGTCCTAACAATGAATGATGTCATTGGTTAATAAAGAGGACATCGGGCACCTGCCCCTCTCCTTCAGCACAAGGGTCACATTCAGTGGCTGCCGGTGGGTCATTCGGTTGGTCGGTAGCCCATACCCCATCAGCGGTGGCTTCCCCTGCTCGGCGGCGACGGCCTCCCGTTCTCCTGCTCTCCACAGGTCATCATGGCGACGATGGCGGAGGCTTCCGTTTCCTCCCTTCTCCTCGGAGGTCAATTGGGAGTCTTCTCTTTTCAGCCAATCAGAAAACGGGTCTCACATCTGCTGCTGATTGGCTGGATTGAGGATCAATGTTTCAAAAGCAAATTTTTATTCGCTGTTGTAACACACCTTGGTGCTATCAGAGCGCATTCTTTGTGACCCAAGCCCACCCTATTTTGAAGCCTATTAGAGCCTCTGGCTGAATAGGGGGTGGCCGCAGCGGCCGTGGATAGATTCATGCTATGCATGATTCTATCCATTGCATATAGGGGGTTGGCGTGGAGAGAGGGGGCGGCGCCCGGGTGTCCCTAATGGATGAACCGCCACTGGTCACATTAGCTGATTGAAGGAGAGAAACTAGGGAGAAGAGAAACATTAGAATACTAATCTGTACCAGTGTACAAAGGTGTATTTGTTTTGAAAGAATAAATCACCAATAATGTTGGGTGTCCTACCCATGTGTATGTTGCTACATTATGCAAAACTATTTCTTTTTTTAAATTTTAGAATAGGATGCCTCAAGATTGTGTGGAATTTTAAAAGGTGCCTTGACTGAGAAAAGGTTAAAAAACATTTGTCTAGTTTTAAAGGATATGTTCAACTTTCATAACTAATACACCCATATTCAGGGTGTAACATGTTATGAATGCACCAACCCCCACACGCCGCCCCCCCCTCCTACATTCCCCAATATATTACATTTTTGCTTTTGGGTTTAGATGCCTCCCTGCTCAAAATAGTATGTGCTTTTCTGCCGTGAATGTTAGTAGAAAAAATGTCTTAGAATTAGTATGGAGCAGCTATAGGAAGTCGTGCTTTCCTGGCATACAGATGATTTCTGTCTAAAATATTTCCAAACTTCAGCTTATTTTTGTGATCTAGCCAGCCATAACTGTATTCACAAACTCAACAAGGTTTAGACCCAGTCTAAATGTATTCTATTATTTATAATAAATCAGTACCTGTAAAGTGTCTTGTCACACAGTTCACCTTTATTGCTTCTCATTTAATAGTATAACCATTTGTTGAATTTTTTTTCTTAAACATCTTTGTCTCTTTTTTTTATAACTGATTGTCAGTGACATTGCCGCGAGCTATAAAGATTTTCAGAACAGAGACCAGTCTTCCATCTCCCTGGTTTCCAGCTCCTGCAAGAATCTCTACCCATCACTGGAATATTAATATATGGAGTTTACTGTCTGCATTTGTAAAATATTATAGATATTGGCATAGAGGCAAAAGATTTGTTCACATTGGATTGATGTATTTATATTTTTTGTCCAGATTTTCATTCTAGTTTCCTTTCTTCTGACAGTAGAAAGTAATGTACACTGTAAACAAGGCATTACAAATGTTAATATAATATGTACTATTTTTAGGTTGGATTTCTTAATTACTCTGTATGGTGTTACTTTCTTGAATGGAAAGTTCTCACGCATTATCACTCCTTCATCATAAAACAATGAAATAAAAAATAAAAAAATAAAAAAATAAATAAATAAAATTAATAATAATAATAATAATAAATACATAAATAAAAAAGCACAGATAAAGCTCTGTTGGGAACCATTTCAAGGTTCTAGAGCTTATTGTTGCATAGGGTCTGTGGTTAGATTTATTAGGCAAAGATACTTGCCATACATACTATGGCAGTGATGTAAGCTAATAAGCTTCAAACAGCTGTGTGCGAATTGGATCTACTTTGGAAGCGTACCTGTACTTTGCCCATGCAAGGCTTCCTAAAAAACCTCCCGCCCCACGTAACAGCATTTGGCCAATCACCCAGCACCAACACTGAAAATGGGTGGGTCACATGCTCATTTATTTTATACCCTGAAGCACTGTGAAGTGCTGATGGTTTCAAATTGAACCTACTCGTTTCCTATGCATGGTCAAAACAAAGGTTTGCATTGATGCTAGCACTGCATTCTTGTATAGGTTGTAAGGGAAGTGGTCCTTGTAATCATCAACATGGGGACTAAGTGCTGTGCTGGGGCGGGGTCCCGCTGGCAAAATGCCCTCCGCATGTTGAGGACTTGTGGCCTGGTATGGTTCAATGGGGGTGGCTCGCTCACCCCTCCTTTCTATGCCTGCTAGGCTGCCTACTTAGATCAGGATCTGACATGGATTTTGGGGGGACCCAACTTTTTTCTTGTTATTTTAGTAAGAGGTTCCTCACTGACAGTGTCCTAATAACCAGCCTGAGTGGAAGCTGTCACACTTAGCAGATGTAATAATACAGCTGCTAAATATATCACTTCTGCCTGCTGCTGGAGGAGGCTTACCTCAGCTAAACATCAGTTTAGTTTGGCCATTTACCAAGCCTTGGAGAAAGTAAACATTGGTCCATTCCAACATTAATAGGCTATATAAAGAAAATTTCACCATACATGCTATAACTTTTACTACGTATCAACTGCTCTGTCAAACTCAGCTCATGATGACATTCTTCTCTTTACTATTGATGTGATCCAAGTAAGCAATGAAACAGAACCCCCTTCTGGTCAACTGTGAAAAAGAGAACATCTGTGTACATCAACCAATTACCAATGATTTGGTAAAAGTCATTTTTACACTGCTTGTTATTGACTACAAACTACCAATCAGGTTAAGAGGAAACAATTTCTTTGGATCTAAAAAGGTACTGGAAGTAAACATAGACTACCGTGAATGTGAAATTGGACATAGGATGGAGATCAGACATGCAGGCAAGATGCAACTAGAGGCAAAATATCTTCTAATTGCTTCATAAACATGTATTCTTAGCTCTGCTGAGTAAAGCCTATAGAAGGTAGGAAAAGGTGAGAAGTTCAGTTATCTGCGGAGAAAAAAGGAAAGTCTGAAAGCTGCTCCCTGACATGAAACATGTCCATTCCTATATATTTTGTATATATTCAAAAAAACAAAAATTCGCCCATGGGACTTTAAATGAAGTGTCCATGATGATCACAGGTAAATAAAATGTGATGGTGTGAAAAAATAACAAAGTTTATTAGAATCATTATCATCCAATACAGGTCATAAACATAAGTGACAAATTCATAAGAACAGCAACATGACATAATGGTCCTAAAAACATAGCAATAGTGACATAACATCAAAGTATTGTAAGTACAGATATACATGATACATTTCTAATCCGACGCATTTCGCGAGCTCTCCTCGCATCATTAAGGGCTGATGTGTATATCTGATGTCTGTAACAACAAGTAACCACGGCGGATGTCCGGGTATTTAGGCGGGGGTTTTGGCATGGCAAACTTTTTCTCTTTTTCTGGGTCCTTCTACACATTGACGAGAGATCACACTGGTAGGCATCACTTCCACTATTATATTTACATATGCTATTTTATTAGCGCACTCATCTTCTATGCACACTGTGGAGTGTCACTTGCACACACTCTCACTCCTTATTTAGTTCACTTTCCCCTATCTCTTTATAGTTTTTTTTTCTGTTTTGCATTCTTCCTTCTGTTACTATCTTTATCTTTTTTCGTCTTCTTTTCCCACCACTTTTTCATTCCTTTTTACACTCCCTCCATTTTCCTCACACCATCTTCCCTCATGTTTTACAGGACATCCCTGTATCCCCTGTACCCCAGTATATCATCCTATACTCCCAGAACATTGTGATACTAATTATTTTAGCTATACATACATATTCACACAATTTCTCATAGTGAGCACACCATACAAGATTTATGGGTAACTCAGGATACTATGGTTATTGTTACACCAACTATCAACTATATATATATATATATATATATATATATATATATATATATATATATATATATATTCATATATCTTATCACAGTGAGTACGCCCTGCAAGACCTAGGGGTAACATTTGGGTCCCCATTTCTTTTCCCTTTTCTTTTCTTTCCTTTTTGCTTTTTCATGCTCTGTTGGACACCTCTGTACCCCTTGTACTAAAGTATATTATCTTATTTTTAGGATCCTGTTATATCCATTACTTTAGATCCACATATGCATATTTATACCTATATATTTCATTATAGTGAGTACGCCCTGCAACAATCATGGGGGATATTTGGGTCCAATCTCCCCTCCTTTTTTTCATATGTTTGCCATACCTGCCCTACATCTGACCTCGGTCCTCTACACGTTGGTCTTTGCCCCTTCAGCTCCTGGGGGAGATGTTTTGTGCTTACCCTTGCTTGGGATCAGCCCCTGGAGCCAATCGCCTGACAAGTGAGTATGGGATCACTAATTCTGGCTTCATGCTTTTGTCCAATCATAACCTATACTCCAATATACTTTTTTACTTATTGTTACAGACATCAGATATACACATCAGCCCCTTATGATGCGAGGAGAGCTTGTGAAATGCGTCGGATTAGAGATGTATCATGTATATCTGTACTTACAATACTTTGATGTTATGTCACTATGGCTATGTTTTTAGGACCATTATATCATGTTGCTGTTCTTATGAATTTGTCACTTATGTTTATGACCTGGATGATAATGATTCTAATAAACTTTGTTATTTTTTCACACCATCACATTTTATTTACCTGTGATCATCATAGACACTTCATTTAAAGTCCCATGGGCGAATTTTTGTTTTTTTGAGTTATCTACGGAGGAGACAGCATTTACATAACTGTATAGCTAGACATATCACCCATTGAACAGTCATCTGAGATTGTCCACATGTACAGAAAGATGATCTGGTGTGGTAAAATACATCCAATTCAAGACATGTACGAGAGCTTTACTTCTTTAGTAAATTCCTGCATTTCTGAGAATATCGCAGAATAATAATTTTGCTTGAAAACAGATAATGCTTCAGATAATTCTTTTGAAGCAAAGCTTCAGTCTGGTGGCATAACTTGGTTTTTGGAATAGAAATGTGCATGTTCACGTACTCTATATGTATCGTTTTATACAGTGTCTATCTATCTATCTATCTATCTATCTCTCTCTCTCTCTCTCTCTCTCTCTCTCTCTCTCTCTCTCTCTCTCTCTCTCTCTCTCTCTCTCTCTCTCTCTCTCTCTCTCTCTCTCTCTCTCTCTCTCTATATATATATATATATATATATATATATAAAGCAAGTGCGGCAGCTGTTTTGATCTGTTTCAAACTAGCAAAAAGGAAAATGTGCACATATGCACATATACTGTACAAAACAGTACAAAAGGGGTCCCAGAATACTTTCAAACTAACCAGAAAAAAAAACAAAGTAAAACAAAAAAACAAAACAATAACTAATTAATTTCAACTACTGAAAACCAAGGTTTAAGTTGCATACATTTGCAAATAATTGTGGAAGCCACACTGCCACGTCAAGACACATTTGATAAGTGTGGTCCCTAACTCTAAGGCCCCGTTCACATTTCGTATAGTGGGAATGCCAGTTCCAGTTTGTGGTTTTTTTTTTTGAGCTTCCGCTTTTAGGGCAGCCCATTTAAGAGGCACATTTGCAGTGTATTTTTCATGCGTCTCAGAAGCGTGTGGCAAAATGCATGTTTCCGGTGCATTTTGAGCATTCAGAAAATGCCAAGTGTGAACGTGGCCTAAACGACCAGAGGAAAAAGGTTAGCTTGAATCTGTGCTGACCCCTTTTGTGTTGTTTTGTATATTGCCCTGCAATATACACTTTTTACAAGTTTCATATATTGTAGTTCAGAGCAGCTTGTAGGCACGGCCTATGTTAGGTGCCTTGCGGTAGGTGCAATCAGCCAGACACGTAGATAAAGAACAGTTCTTTTATATAAGTGTAGCGATACCCCCGTAGAGGCTGCTGATTTGTTCATCATCATTTTTGCCAATCACTCCGCTTCCGATCTCCCATACACGCACATGACAGCAAATAGTCAATGTTTAAATTTTATACCTCTTTATTCATGGAGTTAGTCTGGGGTTGTTCCTAGGTAGATATGAGATGCTCCGCCAGACCCCACTTTATAAGGGTGTAATCTACAGCCATAGCTTTTGCTATTGGACTTCCCTAGAACGATCCTTTCCTGAGTCTATTGCTTCCTCTTGTGTAGCACTCCCAAGTTGAACAGAAAGTCATTACTCTGCATAATTCCCTCTGCTTGACTGATAGAACTCCTTTGGAGTATTAATACTGAGTCACAGGCCATCACCGCCTATTTCCATGACCCACATACATAACGCCCCTCAGTCCTTGGAAGTTACTGTTCTTATGGTTCCTGCACTTGCTTCTCTGGGTTGTCACTGACCTGTTTTCTCCCGTTCAACAGACTATGTTTCACTCACAGAAAATCGATCACCCAGTTCATTTCCCCTGCTTTACTCCTACTTCCTCCTTGCTCGCCTGGCACATCCCCGCGAGGGAATGCCCGTCTCTCTCCCCAGCATTACATGCTGGCTCCACTATGCTCCAGTCGCCCGCCCTGGACCTCCTGGAACACTCCTTGACCTCCTCCTCCTTCAAGCATGTGACCCCCCCTTATATGAGAGACCTCCTCTCGACCAAACTAATTAATGATTGGTCAGGACTCTCACATGAGCTTCCTGCCACTCAGATCTCAGCCCATCCTCCTTTTCAGCATTATTCACCGTCAGGCAGAGAAGATATCTCTGAGCCTAAGTGTAGGTGGCCACACCCCCTCCTATTCTGACACTCCCACACCTAAATCAAAGCAACCAGGCCTAGAAAAAGACCATAGGCCTTGCTAATTTTACCTGTAACTAAATCCTATACTACCAAACCACACTATCACACCTACCCTAAAGTAGAGGGCGCTACATAAGTCTTCTTTATGATGCAATAAAAGCAAGTATACAGTCTCTGGCACAGATTGGTAGGAATATGTAGTGAATACAAAGTGGTGCAGTATGGTATCAACGGCATTCTATTCTGTTATCAACGGTTCCTTAGAAAACATTCAATGCCGCTTCTGATTGGCTCTATGTCTGTGCTATGAACATCGGAGAGCTCATCGACAAACAAGGAGCCAGGCCTAAGCTGTCCGTAGTCTTTAGAAACCTATCCCTATGCTTGACACTCTCCCTCACAAGCACGTTCCTTTCCCTGACCATCCGGTCACTAAAAGCATGCCAAACTCAGGTGGATTCCTTCTAAAATGATCCCTCAGCCAAAATGGTCGCCGAAGTCTCTGTAGAGTTCAGTGTCAAATCAGACCACTTCTCCTCTTGAGGCACTGTATGGAATCTCTAAGGGTACAATTCCCTTATTAGTTTATCCTTACATTTAATAATGAAACAAGAGCCACCTACAAGCAGGATAGTTAACTGCACCTGCCTACAGGTTGCCATTAGATGTCTTCAGGTGTCTTGTAAATGCTATTTCTTGGCTTCTGGTGTGAGGTTGTGAAAAGAGGCTGCCTCCAGGTGGGCCAGCTCTCTGTTTGTGAATTGTCATATATTTCCCGTAGTTGGTAACTCAAGTAGTTTAAAATTACAGACCACACTTAACAGAGGTGCCTTAACGTAAGAATAAATGTATATAACCAAAACCTCAGTTTTAGCTGTATACAACAAATAGATTTGTCTGTATACAACAAATAGATTTGTTTGTATTGTTTGTGCTGGGGGCCCTTTTTTAAAGTATAGGGAAAGAGACTCACCAAATGTGTCATTTGTTTAATGACAAGACCAGGGCAATGATGCCAAAGTGCCCAGGCCAAATTTAACAGCGTCAGGATGAGTCTGTCAACTACATAAATTTACCTTTCTTATATAATTTGATATATACATTTTAAGGACATGTAAGGATTGGATGTATTTGTAAAATAATTAATTAATTAATTAATTAAAAAATTGCGCAGTTTTTTTTTTAGAGGAATGAAAAATGCACAAAAATGTGGGAAATGCAGAAAAAATTACTTTTTTTCTATTTTTTTTAAATGAATATATTATCATTTTTGAAGCTGAAGGCCAAGACCAATGTATTGTAGGTATGCATGTTTCATACCTGATGGATCCCTGTGGAAATCTGGTTGAGGATGGAATTTAGAGGCAGGGCGGGGATGTCATAATCTCAACCTCATACACAGCGCTGTATTTTGGCCTAGGCCGACAAGGCCCAGGTCTAGGGCGGCACTTTGCGGGGGGGGGGGTGGCAAAAAATCTGCCCCCCAACACGAACCCCCCCCAGCCCCTACTGTGCTGCAAAACTATAGATCACCGTAGCGCGAGCATCATCAGGGCAGGCAGAAGGAGCCGCTCCATCAGTGAGCCGGGCCCTGCACCAATCCAGAGGCGGCATAAGGTCACTTGAAGGTGGAGGAGGAGGGGTCTGCATGAGCGGGAAGTCCGGGCAGATGAGGATGCTGTACGAGTCGGCGGGCGGCAGGAGGCGGGAGACGGAGCTTCTGGCTGTCTGTGCGGGGGCCGGGTGAAATCTCCTGGAGGAGAGGAAGATGCTGAGAGGAGTGGTTGGGAAGATGTCAGCACCAACACAGATGGCACAAGGTGAGGCTGACAAGACTGCACAGCACAGAGAGGTAACAGGCAGGGACAGCTTGCTCTGTATCAAGTTACATGCAGGCTACCACCATTATATTATAAATGGTAAAAACCACCAACCCGCGCAGGTGGAAATTTTTGAATTATTAAATAAAAAAAACATTTTAAAATAATATTATAAATAGGAGCAGCACGTTATAAGGGTAAGTGAAAAGAGAATAATTAACAAGTTAATTACAAACCGCGCTCCCTTAAGAGTGCAAGTGCAAATGAAAAGATAACAATCACCAAAATACAAATAAGAAAATAATAATCACAAAAATGTAGGAAATGCTGTGTCATTGGTGACAACCATAAGTAACTTTCGGCTAGAGTCCAATCAAAAAAACATCCAAAAGCATCAAAGTGTTTTAGTGATGAAATATCAAGCAATAAAAACAAAAATCAAAAACAGATAGTGTTCAAAAATTGAGATACATTCTCAAAAACTTCTGGATAAATCCTCTTAGTGTTCGGCAAACATCACGGGAACAGTAATCCACCACCATCACCGGCCACACAGTCTACTCACCAGATTGTGGTGACTCCCATTACAGGAGTCAGAAGCGCTTCATAGACATGCCAGAGAGATTCTCACGATCACGGCTTGGTCCAAGTGCTGGAAATCATTAGCGCTGTGGCTGCATGGACACTGGATGGATTTGGTTGAACCCTCAGATGGAGATTGGTCATTGAAGACCATTAATGCCATAAATAGGAAGAAAATAAATGGAAGGCTCCCATCGTGAAAAATGCCAGAAATGTATTAAAAACAGGCTAAAAAACGCATGAGCCACAATATGGGTCTGTGTGGACAGTCAAACAACGAACACAGCTGGGAAGCTGCGTAGCAAGCGGGAAAGTAACGTGTCACGTTCGGGGAATCCGACCAGTTTTGTCAGTACGTTCTGACGTCATCAGGGATCGTACGTACGGACATGTCGCTTCCATTTAAATACAACCGCCAATTGAGAGTATCCAATCCGGTGCCATCCCACCTGATTTGAAAATTTACCATGATTAGGATAAGCTGGAAGAATAAGGACTAAAAAACCATTAGATTAATGGGTAAATTTAGGCTACCATCTTGTGGCCAAAAGCCAAAATGCAGTGACAAAAATATACTGAAATATCTAGACTGCCATCTTGTGGATAAATACCAAATTACGCAACATAATAAAATAAAATAATTGAAACATTTTGTGGAGGAAGAAAATTAAATTAAAATGAAAAATAGAAATAAAATAAAGTAAATTAGATTTTGAGATAAAATTAAAATCTCAGTATTAGAAAAATGATAATAAAAAATAAAAAATATTGATTAATAATAATTGAAAAATTAGATTGAAATAAGGGATGAGACTAAAATGGATTACCCTTTAACTGTATAAATCAATAATTGGACAGATAACAATTCAAGTCTAAATCAATGTTAATACATGCTGGAGTAAGTGTGTTCAATCCACATATCCATTCCATTTCGTTTTTTGATATTCTCTGAACCATATTTCCTCCCCTCCAATCAACATCCAGCCTGTCTATCCCAAAAAATTTGGCCAAGCTGGGATCCTGACGGTGGTAAATTCTGAAATGGTAAGAGAGACTGTGTTTCGGATACCCGTTTTTTATATTGGTAAGGTGTTCATTGATACGTGTGCAGAGATTTCTCTTAGTACATCCAATGTACTGTAACCCACACGGGCAGGCGATAAGATATGTGACATGGGTGGATTTGCATGTAATAAATGTATCTATCTTGTAATCTTTACCCGTGCTGAAGGATGTAAAGTTATCCACTTTTCTCATGTTGTCCCTAGTTAATTTGCAGGCCTTACACTTCCTACAATAAAAGAACCCCTTAAGGTCCAAGAAAGTGGTGACTTTCTTGGGGTGGTTAAGTACGTTCGGAGCCAGTTTATTTAGCAAATTCGGTGCACGACGATAAATGAATTTAGGGCATTCCAGTAATAATCTGGACAACGTCTTGTCTCTCAACAAGACTGGCCAATGTTGAAGATTTTTTCAACACTTTTGTAGTCCCTATTAAAATTAGTCAAGAAAGGCACATAGTCCAACTCACATTTGTTCCTAGTATTATCCTTCAAAAGTATGTCTCTGTCCATTTGCAGAATACTTGATTGAGTGGCCCTAAGGTCATTTTCCCGATACCCTTTCTCTTTAAATCTATCAACCAATAGATTGAATTGAAGCATGTAATCTGATATAGAATCACAATTACATCTACTCCTCAGTAGTTGGCCCTTAGGTATCCCTCTAAGCCTGATGGGGTGATGACAGTTGGCCGTGGGTATATAACTATTTCTATCGGTGCCCTTGAAATGGGTCTTGGTCTGAATTTTCCCATTATTCTTATACAAAAGTTAAATCAAGGAAACTAATCTCACTTGGGCTCCAATTACCTGTGAACCTTAGTCCATAGCAATTCTGATTGATGTTATTTAGAAACATTTCCAATGCCTGCACTGTGCCATTCCACAGAATCACAATGTCATCAATGTACCACTTTTACAGGCAGATCTCAGGGATGTGGCCTCCAAATATGCTGTGGTCCTCCCAGAGGCTCAAAAGTATGTTTGCCACACTGGGAGCATACTTGGCTCCCATCGCCACCCCTTTGATCTGCCTGTAACAAGACCCCTCGTGCCAGAAGTAATTGTTAGACATAGCTAACTCTAAAATCTCAATCAGAAATTCTTTCTGTTCAGTTTTGAGACTGGACTTAGAATCAAGAGCCCTCCTTGTAGTTCTTAAAACATCTTTTTGAACAAGGTTAGTATAACGCGATTCAACATCAATCGTAACAATGATTGTGTCATCTTGAACCGGGATATCTTTAAGCAAGTTCATGAGATGTTTACTGTCTCGCAAATATGAGGGATAAGATTGAACAATGGGCTGCAAGAGGTAATCAACATATTCGCCTCATCTGGAAAAAATAGAGTTTATGCCACTGATAATAGGTCTTCCGGGTGGGCATTGGGAATTCTTATGTATCTTGGGCAATTGTTAAATTATGGGGAGTCTAGGTGCATCAGAGACAAGATATCTGGCTTCTTTCTTGTTTGGGATTCCTACTTCTTTAGCTTTATGTACACTATCCTTCACTAGGGTGTTAAGTTTTTTGGTGGGATCACCCTTGATTTTTGTATAGGTCATAGTGTCACCTACCAACCTATTGAGTTCCTTTGTATAGTCATCTCTATTTAAGACTACAATCCCCCCTCCCCTTTGTCCGCTTGGCGGATAGCAATGTTCTTTCTTTTCTCAAGTGCCTCTATACCTTTTTGTATGTTACCCTTCTTTCTCCCTTTTTTGGTTTTGATGAGCCTAATATCTTGCTCAACCATACTTTTAAACGTCTCCAGGAAATGATTCGATGACTTCTTGGGATTGAAAGCTGACTGATTTCTCAATCCACTATGTTAATACTCTGATTCCATGGACTGGGTATTAGGGACTTGTTTCTCTGCATAGTGTTTTTTAATGTTTAGTTTATGTATAAATTTTTAAGTATCAATAAACGCCTCAAATTTATTTAGTCCTTTGTCCGGGGCATATTTGAGACCTAACTCAAATACTTTAAGTTCATTAAGGGTAAAAGTCTCATCACTCAAATTAAAAATTCCTTGGCCAACTATTCTCTCTTTCTTTTTGTTCTTCCTTCCTCCTCTCGTACCTCTTCCTTGTTTTTTGGAGGGTCCTGGTAGGCCAGATGGGTGGTTCCCATTGTTGCCAATGGGGGTTCCCCTGGTCCCCATATTGGGTCCTTGGTTGTGGATTGTACCAGGATGGATTTGGTGGCCCACCCCTCCCCCTTCCTCTCCAATTTCCCCTTTGACCAGAGTGACCCCTGTACTGATTCCAACCCCCCCGGGGGCTGGGTCTCCGTGTCCCCTCTTGTGAAAACCCCTGTAGGGTGGATGACCTCTCTGTGAGACATCTCCCCTAATGGAGAGGTTGGAACTTGTTGTATGTGGGGATATCATAACCTCCATAATAACAATTGTCATAATGGCTGGAACTAGGCATAGGGGCGGGGTAGGTCGGGTAAATAGAATTGCTGGTAGCACCTCTGGAGCTACCACCTCCCCGATTGTTCTTGATACCTCGTGTGGGGGGACCATTTACTTTATTTTATTTCTATTTTTAATTTTAATTTAATTTTCTTCCTCCACAAAATGTTTCAATTATCTTATTTTATTAGGTTGCGTAATTTGGTATTTATCCACAAGATGGCAGTCTAGATATTTTTAATATATTTTTGTCACTGCATTTTGGCTTTCGGCCACAAGATGGTAGCCTAAATTTACCCATTAATCTAATGGTTTTTTAGTCCTTATTCTTCCAGCTTATCCTAATCATGGTAAATTTTCTATTCAGGTGGGATGGCACAGGATTGGATACTCTCGATTGGCAGTTGTATTTTAATGGAAGCGACGTGTCCGTATGTACGATCCCTGATGACGTCATAACGTACTGACGAAACTGGTCAGATTCCCCGAACGTGACACGTTACTTCTGCTTGCTACGCAGCTTCCCAGCTGCGTTCATTGTTTGACTGTCCGCACAGACCCATATTGTGGCTCATGCAGTTTTTAGCCTGTTTTTAAAAAATTTCTGTCAATTTTCACGATGGGAGCCTTCCATTTATTTTCTTCCCATTTATGGCATTAATGGTCTTCAATGACCAATCTCCATCCGAGGGTTCAACCATATCCATCCAGTGTCCATGCAGCCACAGTGTTCCAGATTAACAGGACTTGGACCAAGCCGTGATCATGACGAGAATCTTTCTGGCATGTCTATGAAGCACTTCTGACTCCTGTAATGGGAGTCACCACAATCTTAGACTGTGTGGCCAGTAATGATGGTGGATTACTGTTCCCGTGATGTTTGCCGAACACTAGGAGGATTTATCCAGAAGTTTTTGAGAATGTATCTCAATTTTTGAACACTATCTGTTTTTGATTTTTGTTTTTTTTTGCTTGATATTTCATCACAAAACACTTTGATGCATTTGGATGTTTTTTTGATTGGACTCTAGCCGAAAGTTACTTATGGTTGTAACCAATGACACAGCATTTCCTACATTTTTGTGATTATTATTTTCTTATTTGCATTTTAGTGATTGTTATCTTTTCATTTGCACTTGCACTCTAAAGAGAGCGCGGTTTGTAATTAACTCGTTAATTAGGTTACCACCATTGCTTGATAATGAATAGACGTCTCTGGGTCTAACAGGTGCGATACTGGTGCTCGGGTGTTGCTGGCGAAGTGGCAGTGCCCTGGGGTTGCTGGCGACGTGGCGGTGCCCGGGGGTTGCTGGCGACGTGGCGCGGCCCGGGTGTTGCTGGCAACGTGCCGGTGTCCGGGGGGATGCTGGCGACTTAGCTGT